>NW_006239547.1:101783-159782 GCF_000226075.1 Solanum tuberosum
GGGATGATATTATGTTGGTTTGGACTATGATACTTAATTTGTGTGCATATTTGATTTACTTGGCAAAAAGAATGTTTTGAATAAAATGTCCTTTTATGCATGTTTCAATGGTTTTTATGCATAGTAGCCATACTTAGTACGTGTATTGTACTAACCCATATTTTCTCCCTTTACCCAAACATATAGGTTCGGGCCGTTGAGGATTCAAGCTTACTTCTCAAGACACTTGGAGTTGCTTCCCCAAGTTGGTGAGTCCTCAAGTCCGAGGACAAGACCCTATGATCTAGCTTCTATGTTTAGTTCTTTGCTTATGTTGAAAGAAATTGTTGTACTTCCTATTTGCAAGACTTCTTATTGATGTAAGGGCTAAGTCCCATTTTCGATACTTCTATCTCTAGATGGTGCATTGTGACGAAGTTAGATTCTATTTTTCATATATGAAGTGAAGTTGAACTTCCAAAGTAAGTTTTAAATTTTCCATGATTTTATTCTATGATACATGTTATGATGAATGCTAAGGACTTGTATAAGACCTCTTCGACGTCTAATACACCGGTAACGACTAGGGAGTGCTCTCGGGTCGTTACACACCCAGACACATAACAGCACAAAAGTTCAGGAGAACTGCAACGAGCGAGACTAAGACAACCAGTTCGAGGAGGAGGATTGCCATCGACCCTAATGTCCCTTCATGGGTCAAGGGTTCAACAATGCCATACACTCCTTTGTGGAAGCTCACGAGTTGGACAATATTATCGAGGCTAATATTGCTGCAGAAGCTAAAGCAGAGCGAAAAGAAAAAGAGAACCAAAAGTAGAATGACAACACTCCGAGCACTGATGCCCAGACTGATGGAGCGACTGCTTAGCCAGAATTCCTTATTTACCTCCCCCTTTGTCTTTCTTTAATTGTCATTTTGGTTATTCTGTGTTATTTGCCTTTGAGGACAAATTGCTTTATTTGTGGTGGGGTGAGGCCCATCTTTTGTGTGCTACTTTTGGTCATGTTTTGTGTATATATTTGGGTTGTTCTGCTTTAAAATTTGTGTTTTATTTGTTTCTGTGGATGATTTAGCTTATGGCTCCTTTTGTTTTAAATTTTAAAATGATTTTGACCTGTCCGAAAATATTTTTGCCACCCCTCGGTTGTTGAATGTGGCTGTTACTTTGCAAAACTTAAGTCTCGGTTCCGATCAATACTGATGACTTGAATAGTGTTCTCAATCAAACGAACATGAATGTACGGCTACGATGAGGTCAAATGAAGTTGCATAGATAATATGTGAACTCTTTGCATCTCGTTGTGATTAGCCATTTATCAAACCGATTCTCTTGTGATGACCGTTGCACACTAGCAAAAGTTTAGAGACTTGTTAGACTTAAGTGATGATGCCTTGTGTTATAAGCTTACCTGGAACCACGCATGACAACACCTAGAATTTTCCTTGTTGGTCTGGTTGACTAAGTAAGACTTTCTCTTGATATGATCTCAGGCAACTTCGAAGATATTTGACATATAACTCTTTTCTGACCTACCTTGTGAGCGTGTGATTCTCTCTTGAACACCCTTTGAGTCTTACCCTTCTTTGGAAGAAACTTGAGGAAAACTAGACCATTCTTAATCCATTAACTATAATCCTCTTGAATTCTGGTTAATTGAATAGCCAACTGAGGCCAACTGCCTAAGTTAGGGGTGTGGTGAAAAAGAAAAGGGAAAGTCAAATAGTGCAAGGAAAGTCTCCTTTAACCCATGGTGTTAGAGAAAAATGGAAACCCCTCCAATATAAAAAAGAGAAAAGAGAAAGAAAAAGAAAAAGAATGAAAAAGAAAGTTGTGGAATAAAGTACAAAAGAGATAGGGTCTCGAACAATCCATGGGAAGTGAAAATAGGATGACTTATGAAGCAATAATGAAAATGATGAAGGAAAAAGAAAGGAAGTGTTGAGAGCACCACATTTCATGAGGATATAAGTCACTGAGCCTAAATGACCATACCTTTACACTCAGCCGCGTTACAAGCCTTTTTAAGACCTTTGTGATCTTGAGAAAGTCGAAACAAATGTTGATTGGAAAATACGGGAAAACCTATGGGTGAGAGCATTCATTGTGTTCATCTTTGTGAGTGTGAGCGTTGTATCTGATTCCCTAACTTTGAATTGATTATACCTTTGTGTGTGAAAATGGAATCATCATTTGTGTGAGGGCATTCGAAGGCTTTTGTTGAGCTTGAACTTGCATTTGAAGCAAGTATTGCGAACTTGAGAATCTTTGGTAATAGTGTGTCACAACTTGAATCTTTGAATACACAATTGATCTTTGCATAAGTAAATTGATTCTTGTTGTGTGCATTCATGATTGAGTCTTCTGTAGCACTGTTCGAGACACCCTTTTTGAACGGCTAAACTTGAGTTTGCTTGAGGACAAGCAAAAATTTAAGTTGGGGCGTTGATGAGTCCACCAATTGGACAAATCTAGGGCTATATCTTAATAGAAACTGTGTCCTCAAATGCTTATTTTATCTCGATATCTAATGAAAACACTTAAGTTTTAGGTATTTGAAGTTTGAAGGAAACAATGGACACTACATAGCAAAAAGGAACGAAAAAACTAAAAAGAACGAAAAAAAAAAGGACTGAGGATCGCCGAGTCCACTTTGCGAGTCGCTGAAGGGTCTCACTTTTCCTTTTGTTCCAGTGTATTGAGCCCTGAAGGAAAGGATCAAGTCGGCGAAAAAAGGGAGAAGTCGGCGCATCGCGGAGAAGTTACGCGAAGCAGTACCATGTCGCCCAATGACCCAGAGCACGACGATGCTGAAGAATGGTGCAAGACATCGATGAACTACACCAAAAGGCGAATCGCCGAGTTGATCGGCGATTCCTACTAACGACGTCGAATGATCGGCTGCAGCACAAATCTGTGAAAACTGTAAATACTAGTTAGAGTTGTAGTTTTAAGTGTGGAACAATTATTATAATTTTCATATAGAATAGTATTTTTTGATATTTTTGCTCTAAGTTTGAGAGAGTTTTGAAGAGTTGAATTTTCAAAGGGTTTCATCTTCAAGATTTGGATTTGGGTCTCTTGGATTCTTCAATTTTGGCCCATATCAAGACTTAAATCTTCATATCTATTCGAATGCAAGCTCAATTTGGTATAAATTTCTATCTCTTATACATGTATGGCTAAAACCCCCAATTCTTGGGGTGTGATTTAGTGAATATGGGTTAAGATAATTGTTGGGTCTTACTTGTTGATAGTCTATTCGTAGTTTAAATGTGATTTCGTTTAGTGGTTCTGGATGAATTTAATAATTTGTAGTTGTAAATACAAGTTTATTTATGTGTTTTCGGCTTGCTCGAGAGAGAGGTCGTAAAACTAAGACCACTAGATTGATGGCCAGTGTGAGTGGGTCGACCTGAGGTTCAACTCGAGAGAGTGAACCCTAGTCCCATGTCAACACACTCAGCTCGAGAGAGTGAGTGGGTTAAGGCGTAGGCTGGTCTTCATGCGGCAAGTGGGTGTCCAAGAGGAAAGCATTTGGAACGGGATAAGTTACTCGAGAGAGAGCTTATCCCTCTTAAAGTCTAGCCTAGTCACAATTATTTTGTGAATCTTCTATCGAAAGCATGTACCCAATAATCTAGCTTAACCCGTATTCACGTCACATCCCAAGGATCCCCTCTCATTACTTAGAAACCCTTGTTTATTTTGCTGTTTTTACTCACTAGTGACAAAACTCATTGTTAATTGACACTCTTGTGTCCCCCTTCTTAATTTACAATGTTTTTAATCATTAATATCTTTAGCTACGACTAGTTAGAATAAAATTTTATTTTTCTATTAATCTCAAAACCACTCTCTTGGGAACGATCCCAACCGTTGGTTGGGTTACTGAACTATTGTACTATCGTAGACACTTGTATCGGAAGTTGTGTCTTGATTACACAAACATCACTACCCCACACCGAAAAGGGGTTATCCTACTTGCTTGAGGTATAACTAAAACTCTTAGCTTACGTGGATCCACTAGCTAAAGACCTAAGTGGGCACATAGTTTATGGGATATGGAGATTGCTTCTAGAAACCCGGACTCAACTATGGTAGAAGGTTTCCATCTCATGAGACATCTACTTTGGAAACCCAGACTCAACTAGTGTAAAAAGAACGCATTTGGAAAGCCGGACTCAACTAGTGTAAAAGCTTCCATCTTTTAGTCGTATCCTCTCGATGCTAAGCATTAATTCCCATTTGAGTTTATATTAAGTCTTGACATAAGTTGATAATTAAGGAAGAATGTCTTGACATTCAATCCACTAACTCATTCTATAGCTCCTAGATTCATTAGGGGTGACTAGTCTCCAACCCTTAGAACCACTATATGTGACAAACCTTTCACATTACATGATCTTCATACCTAAGTGTGTACATAAGGATAATCATCCAATCAATACAACAATTAGATTATAATGTAGTTACTTTACTCTTAAAGAAATCCAATTGTATACACACAAGTCTCATACATATAGTCAGTTCTCATGTTTTTCCCTTCAAGGCTATAGATCACATTAAACAAATCAATCTAGGATTACTACATTAGATATAGATGGTGACATGATTCAATAAACTAAACTACTCGTCACACCCCTTTTCTGCGGTGGCGGAAGGGTTTTTCCATTTAAAGTGATGATATTGATTAGAGATTATTTTATTTTTCAGAGTCACCACTTGAAATTGAGTTATGGTGTTCCAAGTCACCTTTTTGTTTAATCCCTAATCAAAAGGAAATGACTCGTTATTTCGTCTGCGAAATAGAAATTCGGGTAAGGAATTCTGTTCACCGTGGATAAGGTATTAGGCATCCCTCGAGTTCCATGGTTCTAGCACGGTCGCTTTTATTGACTTGTACCTAAATTATTATTATTCTTATTTGGATAGGTTATTACATGTCATTTGCTCATATATATTTTATTGTTGAAATTTTATTAATCTAAAATCGGATGTATGACTGCAATCTTGATTTTTGACATATAAATAGCTTCGAAGCATAACTGCTTTCTACTCTCGATTTTATCACCTCATAATCTTTATTTACACCTCTAAATTTTAATTAAATAAATTTAATTATTAATACAATTTGGCCAAAGTGTGTCACCGCATCCTTATATTTACTTTAGGTGTCTTAAAAAAAGATGTGGAACCACATTCTTTATTGAAACCAATTTCTAAAGTCTATGCCCGTTTAACATTAAGGGAATTTGTTGTCCCTTGTGAACTCGAGACGAATATTTTTCTGGTTCTTTTTTTTTAAACTATTATTAGCTACCTATTCAACAAAAAGGAATCGTAAAATGATTAGTAATATTAAACGTGATATGAAATAAATAGTAAGACCTTATACATATATGTATATGTATATATATATGCACACACGTTAATTTTTTTTTTAAAAGAAATTTTTTTTAGTGAGCATTGTATATCAACCCAACAATTATTTTTCTCAAAATAATATTCAATAGCCTACTTGAGATGATAATTGACACTAGCTTAAACAAATTGCAAATCAATTCTACCTCACAAATTCCTCATTCAATATTATCATAAACTATTTTACTAATTTAACGTACTTAGGTTAATAACGAAAGAGACAATAAATTTTAACACATACATAACTTTAAACAGTTAAATGCATATTTACAATAAAGTATCAATAATAAAAAAAATAAGGAGAGAAAAGTAAGGCATACTATCGGAATCAACTTTATATATTACCTAATACATGGAATCATTTAAATAACTTTGTTCATGCTTTAATTCACTAATAAATATATTAAAAATAAGTAAAAAGAAATAGAATATGAATTTGTGTGGTAAAAATAGGAGCAAGAATGATATCACCGGATATTAGACAGAAAGATCAAAATACGATACTATATAGAATTTATTCTAATTTTAACGATACACGTGTTTACCATACTTCAATATTTTAATGAAAAGGTTGAACAAACATAGAATTTGAGCCAATTCATAACATTGGAATTAAGTACTATATAATTATGAAAATTATAAAATAAATGTTAAATAGTACCTCTTGCGAAAATCAAACTCACGAAAAGAAAGCAATTCTAATAAGGAACCACGAAAGCAAACCTCAAACTCAACCTTTATTAGTGAGTGAAAAATAAAGTATAATAAGAGGACGAATACGTATGTGTTGTATGCGTGGAGAAGGAAGTATGTTGCTGAAAATCTTTTATTTTTCTCTTCTATTTTTGTTGATGATCTACGTGTATCCGTTGTGTTTTGGTAGTGCGTCTATATATAGTCGTGGGAGTGGTGGGTCGTGTAGGAGTCGTGTGGATTGGGAGTGTGAGAGAGTTATGAGGAAGTGGCAGTGTGGGGTGTACGGTATTGCTGATTGTTTTTGTGAAAAGAACCGAAATATTTTTTTTCTTCTTTTTCCTTTTTTGTTTTCGTGCGTGTGTATGTTGTGTTTTGGTAGGTATAGGGATGGGGTAGGTTAGTGGAGTGGGGGTAGTGGTTCTTTTTTTAAATAATATAATATAATATAAAATAATAAAAATTGAGTAGCTAATAATAAATTATAATTCAGAAATACTAGCTTATTTATTAAACTAAAATTAAAAGAAAATATATTATTTTCATTTTTTAAACATTTTTTAAACAAGTGCAAAATAACACTTAGCATAAAATGTGATTCAATTTTTTGTAGTTTTCAAATATTTTAATAAGATAATAAAAATAAAAACCAAATATTTAATTTAGATATAAGAAAAATAATTATTTTTTTAAAAAAACAACAATGTAAAACTTTAGGTACGGTTAGAAATTACGTGTCTACAGTTTCCCCTTCTTTGACTGAAAACACGAAGAGTTTTCAGACAAAGAAGTAGACAAAGCGAAATTTTTTGACCGGACTCTTATTTGAATGACAAAATTTGTGCGATCGAGTCTTGGTTTTGGACATCCTACATATCCCGGGTTATAAGGGAATCAAATCAGGTGTAGTTCAAGAAGGTGAAATGATGAGGTGGAAGTTAAGTGAGGTCTCCTCGAGGTCCCAGTTCACGGCGCCTATTTTACATAAAAAATGAAATACAAAAAATTAAAAGAAAATACAGGTACAATATCCCATCTAAGTAGCTTCTCTTGAAACTTGACTTGGGTCTTCATGTTTCTCGAATTGTGAGATATTGATTCTATCTCGAGTGACTTTTAAGGTAAACGCCTTTCACCATGTAGGCTCCTTTTACTCAGACTTGGATATTGACCTTGTTCATAGGGTGAGCTCCCGCTACTTCAACTGAAAATAATCTTGAAAGTCGACTCTTTTGAAGAAGAGATCCTGAGCTTCAAATGTGGATTGACCTCATTCTACAAGTGGATTCCTGAAATTAAAAAGTAAAACAAAAAAAAAAAACACAAATCTTTGCCCCAGTTTATCATGAAGAAAATTTTGTGAAGAAAATAAAAAACGGTGTTTAGCTTTGATTCGATTCTCTGAATGACTCGAGCTTTGTCGCGATGCATTCTTTAAATGCCTTCTAAATGTTTAAATCAACTCCATTATTCATGATGAATCCGCCAAACCTGCTAATCCCATTATCTAGGAGGGTCTTGCTAGTCCCATTATCAAGGAGGGTCAGACTAATCCCATTATCCCGGGGGGGGGGGGGAGGGGGTCCTGCTAATTTCATTATCCAGGAGGGTCCTGCTAGTCCTATTATCTAGGAGGGCCCTGCTAGTGTCCCATTATTCAGGAGGGTCCTGCTTATCCTATTATTCAGGAGGATCCTGCTAGTCCCATTATCCAAGAGGGTCCTGCTAGTCCTATTATCTAGGAGGGTCCTCCTAATCCTATTATCTAGGAGGGTCCTGCTAATCCCATTATCCAGAAGGGTTCTGCTAATCCCATTATCCAGGAGGGTCCTGCTTGTCCCATTTTACAGGAGTGTCTTGCTAATCCTATTATCCAGGAGGGTCCTGCTAATGTCCCATTATCCAGGAGGGTCCTGTTAGTCACATTATCCCGGAGGGTCCTGCTAATCCCATTATCCAGGAGGGTCATGCTAATGTCCCATTATCCAGGAGGGTCATGTTAGTCCTATTATCCAGGAGGGTCCTGGTTATCCCATTACGCAGGAGGGTCCTGCTAATCCCATTATCCATGAGGGTCATGCTAATGTCCCATTATCCAGGAGGGTCTTGTTCGTCCCATTATCCAGGAGGGTCCTACTAATCCCATTATCCAGGAGGGTCCTGCTAATCCCATTATCTAGGAGGATCCTGCTAATCCCATTATCCAGGAGAGTCCTGTTAGTCCCATTATCCAGGAGGGTCCTGCTAATCCCATTATCCAGAAGGGTTCTGCTAATCCCATTATCCAGGAGGGTCATGCTAATGTCCCATTATCCAGGAGGGTCATGTTAGTCCTATTATCCAGGAGGGTCCTGGTTATCCCATTACGCAGGAGGGTCCTGCTAATCCCATTATCCATGAGGGTCATGCTAATGTCCCATTATCCAGGAGGGTCCTGCTAGTCCCATTATCAAGGAGTGTCCTGCTATTCCTATTATCCAAGAGGGTCCTGCTAATCCCATTATCAAGAAGGGTCCTGCTAGTCCCCATTATCTAGGAGTGTCCTGCTAACCCCATTATCTAGGTGGGTCCTGCTAGTACTACGTCCCATTAATCAGGAGGGTCCTGCTATAATACGTTCAATAAATTAATAATACAAACAAACATTTGCCCCAGTTTGGACCATAGTTTTTTTATTTTATTATCCAAATTATTGGCGGAACATTCAAGAAAAATAGATTCGATCTCTCAAGTAATTACTATTTTGATATATATTCACAAACCTTTATTGCATGTTGCCATTTTTCTCTTTGTAGACTAAATTGAACTTCTAGGTTTTTCGAATCTTTGATCTTGAAATAACGTGTCCCCCTGCTTCAACAAAGAAACTTTGTGAGTTTAAAAATGTGGTGGTTGGTTTGTGGTTCTGCCTTTTGACTAGGATTGCTCAAGTACTTGCCATGTTTTACTTATTTCCAAATGGCCAGTGCTCGTTATTGATTGACTGTATTTTCACCCAAATTTTCTTACTTTGAGGGACTTAAATCCAATATTTGCCTTTATTTCACGTCACTCATTATTTAGCCTTCATTAAAATCATGGACTTCTTCTAAATCCAAAACATGCCGATAGATGATAACTCATTCGCCTGATGCTTCGCCTTGTATAATCTAGAGAGTTGGTAGCGAGTCTTGAAATCCTTTCTCACTTTCTTGACACAGACTCTACTAAAGGACATAAGAAACAAAGTGAAGAAAAGGGAAAAAATATAAATATACTACACAAGAATAGAAGAAAATGATTTGATAAAGAGTCTCTTTTAAAGAGAGGAACAAAGGAAAACTTATCTGACTGTGGTAGTCGAAACCATTGATCATGACATGCAATTTGAATTGATTACCCGATTTTTCCATCCAATCTATTTACCAACCATTATTGATCATCTAATTTCGATGTGGAGTCCCAACATTTAACGAAGTCATAATCAATTTCAAACCCTTATTCGCTTTATGATGTCCACGAGGTTTTTGGCACTGAAACTCTTTCAGTTTAATTCCTTCAACTCATATTTGCCTTATTGTGCCTGTTAGGGTTTTCAGCAATGAAACTTTCTCATTTTTATTTCTCTCAACTCACATTCGCCTTATGGTGCCCTTTGGGGTTTTCACCAATAAGACTCTCATTTTGATTTCTCTCACTCATATTCCTTATGATGCCTAGTTAGGGTTTTCACCAATAAGATTCTCTCATTTTTATTTTCTTTTTCACTGCTCACTTTCGCCCTACGGTGGCCAGTTATGGTCTTCACCAATAAGACTCTCTCATTTTGTTTCTCTCAACTAACATTCGCCTTATGATGCGTAGTTAGAGTTTTGACCAATAAGACTCTCTCATGGTTTCATCATTTGTACCCTTAGCATACTTACACTTGACATATCAAAGGTTGATGCAAAGGTCTTTCTTTGATTGAAACACGACTTTAATACAAGGTTAGAAAAAAATGACAGGATTAAGATCAAATATGACTTTAAATGATGGGGTTGACTTTAGCTTTGGGATAGAACAAAAAATAAATGAATAAAATATAATGCCTTTTTCCCCAATTTTTGCAAATATGGAATTTTGGATCTGCTATTTGGTTGGACCGAACCCCAACGCCAGTGTTGTCTACCTATCTTGCCGAAACAAGAATCAGGTCAAATGTAGTTCATGTTGATTGGTTTTTTTCTTATTGTTTTTTTTTCTTTTCTTTTTTTCTCTTTTTTTTATGGAAGAGACAAGGAAGCAGAAGAACCATGGAAGTAAATTAAATCTCAACAAGGGTTACAACATATGACTTAATACTTAGACACAGAACCAAGAATTTCCATTACATCAACCTTTGAAATGGCAAATCCAAACCTGAGGGTTTCTAATACCGAAAAATCAAATCATATATAATATGTCTTCACAACATCAACATTGATGACCATTTCTATCATTTTGCCTTCTATATCTGCTAAGTAAAGAGCACCATTGGATAATATCTTTTTTACAATGAATGGTCCTTTCCAATTTGGAGAAAATTTGCCTTTGACTTCGGCCTGGTATGGCAGAATGCGTCCTAATACTAATTGACCCTCTTCAAAATATCTGAGACACACTTTTTTGTTGTATGCTGGTGCCATTATTTTCTGGTATAATTGTCCATGACATACTGATGTCAATCGCTTCTCATCAATCAGGCTTAGTTGCTCCAACCGTGTTCTGATCCACTCATCATCATCGATTTCAGCCTCTACGACAATCCATAGGGGTGGAATCTCAACCTCTGTAGGTATAACTGCCTCAGTCCCATATACCAATGAATAAGGGGTGGCCCCTACTGAGGTACGTACTGTAGTGCGATAACCCAACAAAGCAAAAGGCAACTTTTCATGCCATTGTCGAGAACCTTGCACCATTTTATGAATTATCTTTTTTATATTTTTGTTAGCATCTTCTACATCCCCATTCGCTTTTCGGTCATATGGAGTCAAATTTCGATGTTCAACCTTAAATTGATGGCAAATCTCTTGCATTAAACGATTGTTGAGATTCGCAGCATTATCAGTAACAATTACCTTTGGAATACCAAATCGATAGATGATATTGAAATGAATGAAATCTGCACGACCTTCTTGGTCACTGACTTGAAAGTTACTGCTTCCACCCACTTTGTGAAACAATCAATGGCCACCAGGATGAACCTATGACCATTCGATGCTTTTGGTTCTGTTGGTTCAATCACATCCATTTCCTATGCCACAAAAAGCAATGGAGCAGACATTGCATGCAACTCAAAGGGAGAAAAATGTATCAAATCATCGTGTATTTGACATTCATGACATTTACGAACAAATCGTATGGAATCTCGCTCCATGGTGACCCAATAATAACATGCTCGAAGTATCTTCTTTGCTAGAACATATCCATTCATGTGAGGTCCACAAAGTCTTGAGTGTACTTCAATCATGATTGTTGAAACCTCTTTAACATTTACACATCTTAGAAGACTGAAATCAGGTGTCTTCTTGTACAGTATGCCTCCGCTTAAGAAAAACCCGCTAGCTAGTCGTCAAATAGTTCTTTTTTGATTACTAGTTGCATCCGACAGACATTCTCCAAACTGAAGATATATTTTAATATCATGGAACCAAGGTTTACCATCAAATTCCTCCTCAACCATGTTGCAATAAGCATGCTGATCACGAATTTGTATGGATAAAGGATTGATATGAGTGTCATGAGGATGTTGGAGCATCGAAGATAAAGTAGCCAATGCATCTGCAATCTCGTTGTGCACTCTAAGAATGTGTCTAAACTTTATTGAAACAAATCGTTGACAAAGATCTTGTAAACAATGTTGAAATTTTATGAGATTTGGGTCACGAGTTTCCCATTCTCCTTGAATTTGATGAACTAGCAAATCTGAGTCTCCTAATACTAACAATTCTTGGACGCCCATGTCAGTAGCTAACCTCAAACCCAAAATGCAAGATTCATACTCTGACATATTATTAGTATAATAAAATCTAAGTTGGCCTGTTATAGGGTAATATTCCCCTGATTCAGACATTAGAACAGCTCATGTTCCAACTCCCTTCTTATTAGATGCACCATCAAAGAACAACTTCCATCCTGATTGTCATTAAGAATAACTTCATCGATACATGATATCTCTTCGCCTGGAAAATAGGTCTTAAGTGGTACGTATTCTTCATCAATAGGGTTCTATGCCAAATGATCTACCAATGCTTGTGCTTTCATTGCGGTCCGCGTCACATAGATAATGTCCAACACTGTGAGTAATATTTGCCATTTTGCAAGCCTGTCTGTGGGCATGGGCTTTTGAAAATTGAATTTTAACAGATCTATACGAGAAATGAAATAAGTAGTATAAGATGAAAGATAATGCTTAAACTTCTGTGCTACCCAAGTTAGGGTACAACACGTTCTTTTAACAAGGGTGTACTTCGATTCATAAAAGGTAAATTTCTTGCTTAGGGAGTAAATGGCATGCTCTTTCTTCCCAGCGCCATCATGCAGACCCAATACACAACCAAAAGAATTATCCAGTACTGACATATATAATATCAATGGTTTGCCTGGCTCGGGAGGAACCAATACAGAGGAATTCGATAAGTAATTCTTAATTCTTTCAAAACACTCTCGACATTCTTCAGTCCATTCGACTGTGGAATTCTTTTTTAACAACTTAAAAATGGGCTCGCAAGTTGTTGTGAGTTGATAAATGAATCTACTGATGTAGTTTAACCTTCCTAGAAAGCTCATAACCTCAATTTTGTTCTTTGGAGGTGGCAATTCCTGAATGGCCTTTATTTTTGAAGGATCTAACTCAATACTTCATCGACTGACTATAAACACCAAAAGCTTTCCTGATGGTACTCCAAATACACATTTTGCAAGATTAAGCTTGAGATTATACCTGCTGAGCCTTTCGAAGAATCTTCTTAAGTCTTGCACATGATTTGACTGCTCTTTTGATTTAATGATCACATCATCCACATAAACTTTGATTTCTTTTATGCATCATATCATGAAACTATTGGTTGTCATTGCCCTCATATAAGTTTCCCCCGCATTTTTTAACCCAAAAGTCATAACCCGATAACAATATGTACCCCATGGAGTGATGAAAGACGTTTTTTCTCCATCTTCATCATCTATAATAATCTGATGGTAACCTGGATAGCATTCCACAAAAGACGCAATCTCATGTTTAGCACAATTATCCAACAAAATATGAATGTTGGGCAAAGGAAAGTCATCTTTTGGACTTACTTTGTTCTAATCACGATAATCAACACACATTCAAACTTTGCCGTCTTTCATAGAGATGGGTACGATGTTGGCTAACCAAGAAGGATATTGAGCGACTTAAACAACTTTGGCCTCAAGTTGTTTTGTGATTTCCTCTTTAATTATTACACTCATTTTAAGATTTCTCAACTGTTGCTTTACTGGGGGTAACTTAGGATCAATCGGCAACTTGTGAACCACCATGTCAGTGCTTAATCCAGACATGTCATCATAAGATGATGCAAAAACATCCTTCTAATCAAACAAAGCCTGAATTATATCCTCCTTTTGATGTCGAGCATGTACACTTATCTTAGTCTCCTTAATATTTTTATTATCCCCTAAATTTATCATCTCAGTTTCACTCATGTTTGGGTTTGATTTATTCTCAAAATATTTGAAATTCCTGCTTACTTCTTCAAATAATTTGTCTTCATCATATTTAATTTCTTGACTTATTATTTCAGGATTAGGTCAAAGATTAGATCGGATTTTAAGATCTGGCGAAAAATTCTGCATCCATGTCATATCACTAGAATCGTCATAGAAAGAACTATACAGAAGTAAACAAATAAATTTATTAGACTGAAATAAAAACACAATTACATCCTATTGAAAAGGAAAATAGAGAGTTTGAAATAAAATGGCAAGACAAAATCTTAATTAAAACCCTTGAATAAATTGGATGACTGAAAGAAAAACAAGATAGACTACCAAGACTCATTCTTAATGGGGAGATGAGTGACCTCCCAATTGTTTAGCTGGACATCAGGACCAATGAATTGCACATCTCCTTCACTAGTGCCTTCTCCGAGTTCAACCAGATCAACAAATCTTGAAAATAGTCAATTAGTTCTTTGTTAACCTCGAGCAATGGCTCTTGGAGTGGTGACTTGGGAGATTCTGTTGTGTGGGATTTGATGAAAGATTTGTATATGGGTGGTATAGGCTTGGTAAGTGACTATACATCTCTTTTCTGCTTCTTGGCCTTCTGATGACTCCTCAAGTTGGACTCATTTAGGGCTATATTTTAATAGAATTAGCGTCCTCAAATGCATATTTTGTCTCGATAACTGATGTAAACCCTTAAGTTTTAGGTATTTGGGTTGAGAGACAAAGCTTGGACGCTATGAAGCAAAAAGGAACAAAGCGGCTGAAAGAACGGAAAAAAGACTTCCTGAGGATTGCCTAAACAATTAGGCTAGTCGCCGAAAGGTCCTAAATCCTGCAAAATGTTCTAATGTCCTGAACCCTGAAGGAGAAGGTCAAGTCTGCGATGAAAAGGAGCAGTCGACGCGTCGCCGAGAAGTTCCACGAAGCAGCACTCTATCACCCAATGCCTCAAAACATGAGAATGTTGAAGGCAAAAACAGAAAGGCAATGAACCAGACCAAAGGGCAAATCGCCGAGTATGTCGGCGATCCCGACAAACTGCGCCGAGTGATCCTCCGCAGCTCAACTTTTCAAACACTATAAATACTTTTTTTAATTTTTAGCTTAGTATCAAACTTTAGAGAAATTTATTTTTTGAGACTTAGAATATTTCAGTTTTAGTTCTTAGAGTTTTTGGATACATTGTGCTTGAACTTGAAGATTTGAAGATTTTCAATTCGAAGAAATTGGAAGTGGGTCTCAAAGAATCTTCATCCTTGACATGTTTAACGACTTTATTCATCGTACCCACCTAATGGAAATGCTTGTTGGTATCAATTTCTATGTCTTTTTCATGTTTACCTAAAACCCAATTCTTGGGGTGTGATTTTGTGAATATGGGTTAAATTTACTGTTGGTTGTTGCTTATTGTTGGTATATTCGATGTTTAATTATGATTTCATTTAGTAGTTGTGTTTGAACTTAATGAGATAGTAGTTGCAAATATGATTTCATCTTAGTGTTTTAGCTTTCTCGAGAGAGAGGTTTTAAAACTAAGCCTACTAAATCGATAGCCGGTGGTTATTGGGTCGTGTGGGTTCATCTCGAGAGAGTGAATCCTAGGCCCTCTCCCACACTTGCAGCTCGAGAGAGTGAATGGTCTAAGGTGGAGGTTGTGCTTAAATGCGGCAACTCGGTGTTCGAGAGAAGCCGAGTTGATTCAGGGTAAGTTGGTCGAGAGAGAATTTATCTCCACTAAAGTCTAGCCTAGTTACAAATATTCAGCAATGTACTATCAATAGCATCTACCCGATAGTATCTTTTATCCCATATTCCTATCACATCCCAAGAATCCCATCTCTCAATCTCGTTTCCTTATATTTTTGTTGTTTTTGTTAATTAATTAATACAAACGCCCCATTGATAATTGACGCTTGCGTCTCCCCTTAGATTTAGTATGTATTTGATAATGTTTACAGTAATGACTGATTCAAACTTAATTTTATTTTTCTATTAATTCTCTAAACCACTCTATGTGGGAATGATCCCAACCGTTGGTTGGGTTATATCACTATACGCAATTGTTGGCACTTGAACCGAAGTAGAGTCCTGATACGTGAAGTCACCTTCATTTTGTGTTTGACTGTGGGCTTGTATCGTATGCCAAAAGTACCAAGGCTCTTTCGTGGACTCACCAAATAAACTCTCCCTTGCAAGAAGATCCCCAAGCCTGTACCCGGTTCAAACCCATGCTTCAGCATTTCATTTACCATCATCATGGACACCATGGGCAATTGTGGTTGTGAAATGAGATTCCCCTCAAGGATATGCTCAACAACCACTACCACGAAAGCTTGATAAACCAGTGCCTCATTCTCATTATTCGCCTTGACTAAAGGGAGGGAAGAGTCCTTGTAGACTGACGGATCTCCCTCACCATGAACAATTACTTCTTGTCGGTCATATTCAAAGTTAATCATTTGATGCAACGTAGAGGGGACTGCCCTAACCCTATGCACCCATGGTCTCCCCAACAATAGATTGTAGGATGCATTGATATTCAGCACTTGAAAATTCACAGTGAAATCAACAAGCCTTATTGTTAGTACGAGCTTTATCTCACCAATGGCATCTGTTTTTTACCCATCAAAAGCTCTAACACAGACGCTGTTGGTTCGTACCTTTTCAGCACTAACATTCAATTTTTGTAGAGTTGACAAGGGACAAATATTTGCCCCAGATCCTCCGTTAATTAGAACTCGAATGACATATGAAAGCTCAAACTTTACAATGATAAAGAGGCCTTGGTTATGTCCCTTACCTTCCACTGGTAGTTCATTATCTCAAAAGGTGATGCGGTTTACCTCAAAGATTCTCCCAGCAATCTTCTCTAATTGACTCACTGTAACTTCATTAGTAACATGTGCTTCGTTAAAAATCTTCATTATATCTTTACGATGTTCATCTGAATGTATTAACAAATACACCAAAGAGATTTGGGCTGCAGTTTTCCTTACCTGTTCCACAATGGAATAGTCTGATAATTTCATCTTTTTTCCCCTTGTATGTCACGACGGTAGGCTCATAATTCCAAGGGATAGCATTGGGGTTAGGCATTAGATGTTGGGATACATGCCTAATGATCATAGGGGGCATATAGGCTCCTTGCACGATCAAGATAAGCTTGTTTGGCCCTCATGGAACAACTAATCTTACCTCTCTCTAACTCTCCCAAACATCTTCATGCGCTCCTTTTACAATTAGGATGGGTGTGTTTGACGGGCTCAACTTTTCTGACGTCCTTTCCGCTCCAGAAGGCACCATTTTTTGTCAAGTCAACAACATTCGCCGAATTTTCTATGCCAATTCCAACCTTAAGGTTTGGCTTGTACGGAACTGCAAATTCTTTGCAACCATTCATCATTTCTAACATGTTTTTTTCAGTATACCTCGGTAATGGATTGTGATTGATGTTTGGTCTATTCGGATGAGAAGGAATTCTGGTGGTATTTTAGTGAATTTGTAGGGGTGGTGGATGATTTTGAGGAATTAGTGCACGCCATTGTGGATAAGAAAGGGGAACAATTGGTTGAGCGCTAAAATTGGGATATGAAGAGTATGGGACGGTACATTGTGGAGTTTGGGAAGGAACATAGTGTTGTGGGTGATTATCTTAGAGATATGTCTAAGGCGCTCATACAACGGTAGCTACATCTTCCCTTCTCTTCTTCCCTCCAATATTTCCAAAACCATTTTGAAGCGCTTGTGTTGTGGCTTTTAAGGCAGCTTGGCTTATAATCTTTCTAGACTTGATGCCATTTTCACCATTTCCCCAACCTTAATAACTTTAGAGAATTTCTTCCCGATCGCAGAAAGCAAATAATGAAAGTAATCAGGTTCTTGTGCTTCGAGAAAAACGTCAATCATCCCTGACTCCTTCATTGGTGGCTTAATCCTAGCAACTTTCTCCCTCCATCTGATGGCATATTCACGAAAATTTTCCATTGTCTTTTTTCTTGTGTTGGCCAATGAGGAGCGGTGTGGCACAATGTCTATATAGTATTGGAATTGTTGCACAAAACATCAAGCCAAATCATTCCATGTATGCCAGTTGGAAATATCCTGATCTATGAACCATTTCGATGCAATTCCCACTAGGCTTTCTCCAAAATAGGCCATGAGCAACTCTTCTTTGCCCTCTGCGCCCCTTAATTAATTGCAATATCTCTTCAAATGAGCTATCGGGTCTCCGTGACCATTGCATTTCTTAAACTTTGGGCTTTTTAAACCAGCAGGCAAATGGACGTGGGGAAACATGCACAAATCACTGAATGAGATGCCTTTGTGGCACCTAGTCCCTGTTCCATACTCTTCATTTTCTTAGTCATTTTTTCATGTTCCTCGTTCTTAACCATTTTCTCAATTTTGAAAGGGGAACTATATTGATTAGTGTGGGGATAAGATCTTTGAATTTTAAGGGCATCTTCAGGGGTTTAGCCATGGTCATGAATAACTTGGGATGAAGGATCATTTTTGGATTTGGCCACCATGGTTGGATTTGGAATGCTATTAGTCGGTGCAGTTGGCACGAAGAGTGTATTATTCATCATAGGTATACTCAAGGGGCGCACCATAAAAGTTCCAGCGATACTGGATGTGTTAGCGTAGGGGCCGAATCCAGGTGGATAAATTGGATCATTGGTCGATACTTGGATAGTGGGCGGCATATTTGTATTTAGATAGTCACAGATTGAAGTCAGTGGAGCTTGTCCACTCATCCAAGCTTCGTACATCTCTGCCATTTGTTGTCTTAATACCCTTACCTCTTCTGTTGACACTGTTCTTGTGAAGTCATCTAGTTTCGGACCTCATCATTGTCTGACTCGTTTTCGTCTTTGTGGGTAATTTTCTTTTTCCCTTTTGACCTTGTATTGTAGGGATGGATGTCAGCTTTATTACAAACAAACCACCTTTAAGCTAATATGTCTCCCTTTCTCTCTCTCTCTCTCTCTGAATGAAGTAGCATACAAATTAGTGTTAAGAAATTGTGCATATTGCATCCACATATATACTTCTGATATGGAAGACTTTATGTTTCATCCTGGCTTATCTAGGCATTTTTCTCCCTTTCAGTTTTTGTTAAAAAAGGTTTGATCGAACCCATTGGGTTGCCTACGTAGCATGTCGGTGCATGAATCAAATCTTTGCGTAGTTCGAGAATATACATTAACTTTTTATATATATATATATATACACATATAGATATATACATTACTATTTCTACATATTTATTCATTTATACTAATGGAAAAAATGAAACCTGAAATAAGCACAACTTAACATATCATTTCAATGTTTGAAACATAAGTAGGAAGACTATGAGAAAATCACCAAACGAATGTCAATAACTTAAACAGACACGACTTAGACAAAGTGTAGAAACGTAGAATGAAATAAAGCAGGACTTAAACAACAGAAAACGACACTAATGAAATAAAGGCTTGTATCAGCCCTCATATCCCAAAGACATAAATGATATGCTTGCATCCCAATCTGTATGACTTTTCTGATCACAGGTCCTCAATTGTTGTTGTCGATATACCGCAAGTTCCACAACTTGTGCTCCCCTAATTGTTGCCAGATTAACTTGTCCTCGGAGCATGGTTTCTCTCTGAATTGCCTTGGCTCTTTCCTCTTCGAACTCTGCTTGTTGTTGGGTTAGAGTGGCTCTAGCGAGCTCTAATTTTGCTCTTAATTCTTGATTTTCAGCAAGGTAATCACATATAGCCAAATTGATTTTTACTTTTATCTCAGCCTCATGGTCTATTGGTGCTTTTACAGATCTCTTTGGCATAACTTGTAATAGAGGTTGTTGCTCAAGCCAATTAGAGCATCCCGGGTGAGTTTCTCATGTGTGTCGTTCTTTAACCATCGTTCCAATTCCCATGACTAAACAACCATCCCAAATTTTTTGGGTCAATCCTTCAGGAAGGGAAACCTCTAGTCCAACTTCGGACACAAAATCTTTCATATCCTCCGTAATGGGTAGAACTTGATGCCTGCCTAACTGACGTAAAACCCACAGCGGTACGTATGGATGCACACCCCTAATACTCATCAACAATAAAAAAAAAAGGTGAACATACGACATGTGTATGAATTCTTCCCAAGGGAACCAAGGATAATTCCAAGTGATCTTATCTTCCGTTAGAGAGCGAAAAAGTTCCACCCAAGCATTGACCGCTTCCGAACACCTTTATTTTGCCACTCGTTTGGCATGACTTGTAATGTAATCACTCTGATCCTGAATGAACCTTGCCACCGTTGGAGGTCGGTAAAAATGTTCTACTATCCATATTTGAAGCAATATGTTGCATACCTCGAAGAAACGTTTTCCTTTCAAGCAGACAGCTAAAGCACAGTAGATATCAACCAAAATCATGGGGACAATGGTATAATTATTTTTCTCAACTAACACATTCACTACCCTGGCGAAACGGATGTTAATCTTCCCGCCTCTCCTTGGATAAACCATTGTTCCTAAAATAGCTACCATAAAAGAAAAACGTCTATGCTCTTTCCATGTTTCAAAACTTCCCTAATTGTTGAGTGTCCTTCCAAATTTCTTGAATCTGTCTTCCTTTCCATACCTATCATACAAAATTGTAATGAGATCCAACCTTTGTCTAACTACCTCCCTGACATTGAAAATGTTCAAGTGTTGAAATTTTTTTGTAGATGGATATGTTCCTTGGGGCTACAAACTTCTGATGGTGTAAGCTCACTCCAAACCCGATAAAATCAGCTATTTCCTCCAAGGTTGGGGTCATTTCAAAATTCGAGAAACGAAAAACATTGTTGGTGGAATCCCAAAAGGACAACAATGCTTCGATCACATCTCTTTAGGTTCCAAATATTTGAATATTATGCCTTGTTGTAACAACCCTCATTCCACCATGCCCACTACTACAAGGGAGTACAATCTACAACTTGAAGTGGTACGTTCAAATCTCTTTTCCTATTCTGACACTTTCCATGATCGGGATGAACCATGTTGTGCCTATGGAAAAAGATGCAGGGTGAAGAAACGCTCATATTTATGATAATTAATTTATGGACCTCTTATATTTGGAAAAAAGAAAAAAAAAGTGTGGAACTCATATAAAATGACGCAAAGTATATTTCGAACTAAGACTTTAAGGAAAGGGAAAATAAGCACTTGTATTTTTAAAGTGAATACATTTTGAATGTTTGTCACTTGAATAATCAGATTTAGAGCACATGTGGCCAATAAATATCTAATTTATTTGATAATTTCTTCTGATAAGCTAGTTATATTCCATCAAACAAGTGTTTATTCTATGAGTCCAATTGCAAAACAATTTCTAGTAAATGCACCTTTAAAATAAAGACTTAAATAATAATTTCAACTTACCCTATTATTATGAGTGACTATCATGAATTTTAATTACTATTACTTGTAGATAGATCAACGACATGTTGAAGATGACATACTTTTAATATGACTATAATTAAAACTATGAGTCAATATAGAGGGTTATATATATGTAATAAAATTCTTTTTGTGTAAAAATAGAAAATAGAGAGAAAAAAATATTCTTGAGATTGACTTTGCCTAAAATTATTGAAAATTACAACCCATTATGAGGGATATATTGGTAGGCGCACCTATATATTAAATGATGCTTTTATTTTAAGAAAATAATAATAATACATATATATATAAATATTAAATAATTTATTTTAGAGGGAACCTAAAGCCGGTCAACAATCGAGGTCTTCCATATGATAAAATGCAGATGTTAGTCAAGAAGGGGGTCTCCTTCCTAGACGGACCTGACCCCTGTGTCGAGTCCCACTAAGTCAAATGCAAATGATGCAAATAAGCGGAGCCTACTAGGGATACCCCTATCTATGATACAATTTTACTAGGTTCGAACCTGAAGGAGGTAGGTATCTAGACTAGCTTACCCGAGTGGACAATTCAAGCTAGGGAGGGGCAACTTATCGGTAGCAGCGCTATTCTGACTTCATTGCTGGTCCAACCCTGCCTAACAGGTGTGACAAAAATCCTTCACTGGGTGTTAAGACATTCCAGTTTTATCTCAATAGAAAGTGGGATGCATAGCCGCATTTCCTACTATCCTATTTTTATAGACCTAGATGGTTACGTCGGGAAAGACAATTTATAGTTCAACAATATAAAAGGGATAAAAAGAGCAACAAGTAGCATATTAGCCAATCACACAAAATATATCCAAAAAATAAATAATAAAATAAATAAAAATCAATATAACAAAGCTTGAATTCTGGTTATTCCCCAGTAGAGTCGCCAGAGATGTCACACTCATTTTCTGCGCTGGTGGAAGGGTTTTTCCATTTAAAGTGACGGTACTGATTAAAAATTATTTTATTTTTTCAGAGTTACCACTTGAAATTGAGTTATGGTGTTCCAAGTCAGTTTTTTGTTTAATCCCTAATCAATAGTAAATGACTCTTTATTTGGTCTGTGAAATAGAAATTCAAGTAAAGAATTTTGTTGACCGGGGTAAGGTATAAGGCATCCCTCGAGTCCGTGGCTCTAGCACGGTCGCTTTCATTGACTTGTACCGAAATTATTATTATTTTTATTTCGATAGGTTATTATATGCCATTTGCTCATATATATTTTATTGTTGAATTTTTTTTAATCTCAAATCGGATGCATAACTGTATTCTCGATTTTTGGCATATAAATAGCTTCGAAGTATAACTGCTTTCTTCTCTCGATTGTATAACCTAATAATCTCTATTTACACCTCTAAATTTTAATTAAATAAAGTTAATTATTAATACAATTTGGCCAAAGTGCATCACCGCATCGTTGAAGTTACTTTAGGTGTCTTAAAAAAAGATGTGGAACCACATTCTTTATTGAAACCAATTTCAAAAGTCTATGCCCGTTTGACATTAAGGGCATTCGTTGTCCCTTGTAAACTCGAGACGAATATTTTTCCGGTTCTTTTTTTCTTAACTATTACTAGCTATCTATTCAACAAAAGGTAATCATAAAATGATTAGTAATGTTACACGTGATATGAAATAATTATTAAGACCTTATACATATATGTATATATATATATATATGTATTTATAATATTAAACGTTATTTTTGTTCTTTTTATATTTTTGTTTATTTTTTTAAAAAGAAAAAAAAATTAGTGAGCATTGTATATCAACCCAACAGTTATTTTTCTTAAAATAATATTCAATAACCTACTTTAGATGATAATTAACACTAGCTTAAACAAATTGCAAATCAATTCTACCGCAAAAATTCCTCATTTAATATTATCATAAACTATTTTATTAAGTTAATGTACTTAGGCTAATAACGAAAGAGACAATAAATCTTAACACATACCTAACTTTAAATAATTAAATGCATATTTACAATAAAGTATCAATACTAAAAAAAATAAGGAGAGAAAAGTAAAGTGTACTATCGAAATCAACTTTATATATTGCCTAATACATGGAATCATTTAAATAACTTTGTTCATGCGCTAATTCACAAATAAATATATTAAAAATAAGTAAAACGAAACATAATATGAATTTGTGTGGTAAAAATAAGAGCAAGAACGATATCACTGGATACTAGACAAAAAGATCAAAATACGATACTATATAGAATTTATTCTAAATTTAACGATACACATGTTTACCGTATTTCAATATTATAATGAAAAGGTTGAACAAACATAGAATTTGAGACAATTCATAACATTAGAATTAAGTACTATATAATCGTGAAAATGAAATTATAAAATAAATATTAAATATACCTCTTGCGAAAATCAAACGCAGGAAAAGAAAACAATCCTAATATGGAACCACGAACTTGAAACCACGAAAGCAAACCTCAAACTCAACCTTTATTTGTGAGTGGAAAAACATTTGTATAATAAGAGGACGAATACGTATGTGTTGTACGCGTGGAGAAGGAAGTATGTTGTTGAAAATCTTTTATTTTTCTCTTCTATTATGATCTACGTGTATCCGTTGTGTTTTGGTAGTGTGTCTATATATAGGCATGGGGGTGGTGGGTCGTGTAGGAGTCGTGTGAAGTGGGGAGTGTGAGAGAGTTGTGAGGGAGTAGGAGTGTGAGAGAGTTGTGAGGAAGTGGGAGTGTGGGGTGTACGATATTGCTGATTGTTTTTATTTTTTGAAAAGAACCAACAAAAAAAAAAAATCTTCTTTTTCCTTTTTTGTTTAATTGCATGTTTGTGTTGTGTTTTGGTAGGTATAGGGATGGGGTAGGTTAGTGGAGTGGGGATAGTGGTTTTTAAAAAAAATAAATATAATATAATATAATATACTATAATATAATATAAACTCATTAAAATTGAGTAGCTAATAATAAATTATTATTAAGAAATACTAGCTTATTTATTAAACTAAAATTAAAAGAAAATATATTTTTTCATTTTTTAAACAATTGCAAAATAACACTTAGCATAAAATGTGATTCAAATTTTTGTAGTTTTCAAATATTTTAAGATATTAAAAATAAAAACCAAATATTTAATTTAGATATAAGACAAAAAAAATTTTAAAAAAATTAAATAATAGTGTAAAATTTTAGGTACGGTAAAAAATTATGTGTCTACACTACTATAAGTACAATTTCATAATTACTACAATTCACAAGTCACAAACTACGGTTATGGGGAATACATGGATTCATAGGGGATTTTCTCATAAATTCAATAATAATTAACAATTCAATCATAAACCATCATAAATGAACCATTGGAAACGTTTTGAAAGAGAACCCATGACTTAGATTGAAAACCCTAGTTTTTGAGGGAAATTGGAAGCTTTGAAAGCTACCCATAGATCAAAACCACCATAACTTAAGAAGATTTCCTCACAAAATTGGAGAGAAAAGGTTGCTCCTTGATCCTTAGACTTGAACTTGTTCTTCTTCTTTAATGGAGTTTCTAGAGAGAGAATATTTGAATAGGTTTTGATTTGGTTTTGGAAAATTATGAATATGACTTTAGGTAGGTTATTTTAGGTGAGAAAATTACTTATATAGTCCTTTTAAATAAGATTAAAATGACACCACTTAACCATTAATTAATACGGAAATTACTAAGGAGCCCCTAAACTCAACTGCCAAAAAGCAGTTACAGGGATGATCCACGACTGGGGACCCACGGAGAGTGGGTGGAACCACGGCCCGTGTTGGTCAATCGTGGTCCCTATCAAAGACTTGCTATTTGGGGTCTCGACCTACAGAGGCAGGCCACGTAGCGTGGACCCATCCACGAGGCGTGGGTCCTACCCGTGGCTACTGCCTTAGGCAGATTCCACAAGGGATTAACCCATGCTGCCCCCCCCCCCCCTACGAGGCGTGGGTTGTTGCACCTACCGTGGAACCCCTTTCATGGGTCACTGCGTGGTAATCCTAAGGGTCTTTTCCCCAAGGACTGAAGGTTGGTCCTTGGGGTTTAGGTCTTGACTTCCTAACACCAAACCATGAATTTTAAGGTATCTTTAAGGCTCTAGTTGTAACGTCAAGCGCTAAGTTAGCCTATTTAGTTTTAGGTTAGCTACTAGTTTAGTATAAAATTTTCCGGAATGTTACACCCTACATAAGTCTTTTAAGCATAAAATCAAACTAATCTAACTCATTCTTCAAATTCCCCAAAATGCCTCCAAGTTCTTCTCCCCGCAATTTCTCTCTCTAAAGCCTAAAGAAGAGTCTAGGGTTTCAAGATCAAGTTTCCAAATTCACCATTGATTGTGGGATCTTTACATCAAGGTATGCTAGTATTCACCTATAGAATCTTTTTTCCAAGAGGGTTCCTAAACTTTCCAATTTTACAAGTTAGATTAATCTAATTGAAGTTAGGGTTTTATTCAATCTGATGAGTTCCTTTAAATTACGATCCAATTGATTGTTTTATACCTTTTATGCATGAATTGAAGTAATTGCATGTGTTTATTTTGAATTAACATGAACCCATGCATGATCCGTAATTTCTAGACTATGATCATATGATAAAACTTATGAACTATCAAAGATGAATTTATGAAGATATGCATGCTTTCCTGAAATGATTTCTCACATACTACTCAAAACATGATTGTGTAAGGGTTTTATCACAAAAGCATTCATAAGGTTGAAAGACTTTCTTACCTAAGTTGAATAAAGATTAAAGAGATATTCTAATGATCTCTAGCTTGTATTGGCTACTTAATGGTGCCTTTCTAAGCACTGAGTGGACAAGTGGTGATTACCCATGTCTTATAACTATGTGCCACCATAGTTTTGTCTTAGATAGACATTAGCTACTGGATCCACTTTAGCTCAAGTTCATGGTTCTTACCTTGGCAAGTAAGGACATCTCTTTTTGGTGTGGGATAGACACCTGATTCCATGTTATAGCTCACATGTTCTATGTCGGTTAAAGGAAAATTTCCCACAATAATGAACTAAGGTTACTTTCTTAAGTATCTCAATGTGTTTTAAAGATGTTTAAATTACATTGACCATAGTTATGACTTACATTTCCTAACATGGTATTTTATGATTTTGCTTGGTCATTGCATGTTATATAAAGTCCTTTTAACATGATTTTATAAGTCTTATTTATTTCTATCATACTTGGTACATTCCATGTACTAACACATAGTTGTGCCTACAATGTTTCACTAATGTAGGGTCTGATGTTCCTATTTCCCATACTTGTGGCTAGTGATCCCTCATAAATATTGAAGATTGGTGAGTCCACATTTTCCTAGGAGTGAGACTCTTTTATTGCTTTTATGTCATTTCCATATCAGAATATGTATGTCATGTATAGGTAATGTCCCAATCACTTCTTTGACGTAAAATATAGCTTTGAGATTTTTGTTTAGACTTCTGCTTTTGTCAAACTCTTTTATGTGAAATGTTACTGTCAAATTCTTCTGTTTCTATTATCTTGTATTATGTGCTAACTGGCTTGTGTAGCGCCTATCGGGGTCTTATATGCCATGTCATGTCTTGGGTATACTTTGGGTCTTGACAAATAATTCGAGTAGTTTCACATTTAATGATATTAAGCTGGGAATAGTCTATCTACTCAAGATCTTTTTGCTATTTTATTCGCAAGGGTCTTGTATTTCGGGAGAATCCAATAGATATACATTTGATAGTTTGGGAGAATATCGAGTGTATCTTAGATAAAACTTTATGCATGTATCAAATAATGATGTTTGGTTAAGTTATACATATTCGAGTTGAAACCCCTAAAACTATGCATAAATCCCTAGTCTTTACCAACTTGTTCATATACCATTTACGTTAACCCCATGTTTTAATACACAGTCTTGTAGAAATCGTAATTGTTAGAGAATCGACCCTCAATTTTTCGTATATATGCTTGTTAAGAATTAAATTTTCTATCATTTTTGAGTGGTGAAATCAGTAGAAGAAGTGTCACACGCCAAAATAGTGGGAGGGTGCAAGTGGTCATGATATACACTTAACCGAGAAGCCGACTATATAACATCTGAAACTATATTGCTTAGGCCAACCAAGCAACCTTTAATATCGACCTAGACAGAAAAGGTCACAACTAAATTACATTTTAACAACATAAGGTCAACTAGGGCATAATACAACCCAATTGAGCAAGGAAAAGCTAACAAGGTTGTGAGTCCCCATGGTTCTTTTGTATAATATGTGTAACACTACATGAGTGAATGAGGTTTATATGACATGTTGTATCACGTCAGGAGAATAAGGTTGCAAAGGGGTTGTAAAAATCAAAGAATTGTACTAAATTTTTGGGTTAAACATGCCCTTAAACAAGTTTGAGTTAAAAAATGTCTCTTCTAACACCCCACATGTTAAGAAGGTTTAAGTTAACCATTAACTTCGGGGTAAGATTATGAGTGGTTCATATATGTCTTATAAGGTAATATACTCGCTTAATGATCGTAAGCTAATTTTTGATGTCAAGATAGTGGGAAATGAATGTCGACAAAAGTTAGAGTAAGTTTCTTTGATAAACTTTCTGAAATTTAGCTCTGAGACATTTTACCCAAATTTCAGAAAGTTTATCAAAGAAACTTACTATAACTTCTGTCGACTTCCATTTCCCACTAGTTTTACATAAAAAAGTAGCTTATGATCATTAAGCGACTATATTAGCTTATAAGACACTGTCTCAAGCTGAATGTGTGAAAAAGGGTTTAGGATTCACTCTCTCGAGCTGAACCCATGACCACCCAATACCCACAGACCATCAATTCAATAATCTTGGTTTTAAAACCTCTCTCTCGAGCAAGTAAAAAATACGAAGGTAGGACTGCATTTACAGCTACAATCCTTTAATTTTTACCACAATTACCGAATGAAATCACTTCTAAACAACATTTAAACTAACAATTAGCAATACCCATCAGCTAAATCAACCCATAATCACATAATAGGCAAGATAAGCATGAAAAATTCGAGAATTCAACAACAGAGGCATTATAGGCAAGATAATCAAATTAAAATAGGCACACAAGCATACAATTACGATCTGAGAGACCCAACACATATCACTCAGATAAAAATCATTGCAAAATGAGTAAAAATTGCTAAATATAAATTTAGGGTTTGGAAAACCAACCTTTTAAGATGAATAAACAAGTTGCAAAGCTAGGCGGCAAAGTAATCCAAATCCGAACACAAACTTGACGACTAAAATAAGATAACAACACAAAAATACGAAAAATATTATGCGGGTGAGAGTTTGGGAAGTTCAAAAGTGAGGGAAATGTAAGAGTTTGAAAGTTTAAACCTTTAGCTTTTAAAAACTGTCTAATTCTTGCCCATTCGTCGACAAAAGTTTTGCTCACCGACCCACTCGGTGATACACCCAGTGGGCACTTACCTCGCTGAGTTTTATAGGACCTTCATTTAATGTGGGGGTCCAAACGGCGAAAAAAATCATGATCGCCGACTGGTGGGCGATTCACCAATTTGTTCCTGGGCTCGCCGAGTTTTACAAAATTCCATTTCAAATTGTCTTGAGTCCAATGGAGGTCCAAGTCGGGCACGGTGACCACTTCGGCGAGTCACCGATTGGACTTTTATCTCGCCAATTTACCCTTTTCAAACACATTCCACACTTTAACCTGCAAAATCAACACACCATTATTTCAAACTCAAAATGAAAGAAAATAAAATATGGGTTAACTCCCAAGAAGCAACCTTAGTTAACGTCGTGGCATGACGCAAGTCCCCACTTAAGTTCCATTTGTGGGTTTTGCCTCATTTTCATAAGGCAACCCCTCTTGTGGCTCTAGGTAGAGACAAGACAACACTTGGTCCATTTGGGACTCTAGTAGTTGAATGAACATGGAATGAGAGGTTGTCATCCTATTTAGCATCAAGACATTCTCTCTTATCTCCTTCAACACTCTGTCGTGCTCTTTAACTTTGTGTAGAATGCGTGAGAGGACCTCTTCAATTTACCCACCCTCTTGCTTCTTCGTCCTTCGACGCTCGTGAGGGGGGATGTACCTGTCCTTCTTTTTGGACATTACCTCCAATTCCATGACTTTCTTGGCCAAGTCATCCAGCTGAGTCAACAATGTGGCTAATTCTTGGTCTTTTTGTATCTCCTTGTTTGTCTTGGTCATGTGATCAAAGAGTTGGGCTGCTATTCCATAAGGTAGTGGATGAGACAACCTGGAGAAATTTTATCAGCTAACATTCTATTTTTGGGGCCAAGACCCCTGTAGAAACATTCCAGAAGCATCTTATTTGGAATTCCATGAGTTAGGCATTGCTGCAATAGGGCCTTGAATCTCATCCACAACTAATGTACTGACTCACCCTTCAATCGTCTGAAACTTAGGATGCTATCCCTAAGAATCATCATCCTCAAAGAAGAGAGGTCCATTTGGTCACCGTTGCTAAAAGACATGCTCCTTTCTTCTGTTCTAATTATAAAACATGAAAGCCACAACTAAAAGTGAGTAGATTCAACTATAACTAACAAGAACACAATTCAACTTAACTAAAGAATATTAACCAACAACACTCCCGGTAGCGACGCCCTTTTGATTAATGTTTCAAGTACACTTCATCTAGTTCTAAGTGTCAACAATCGCTAGTCAGTATAATAACCCAACTAAATGAGTTGGGGTCGAATCCCACAGGCAGTGGTACGTGTTTAAGATTCACTAGGAAAGTACGAATATGCTCAACTCAATCATAGGAATAGACATTATCGAATAAAAACATAATTCAAATCAGGGGGTAACACGAATGTCAAATAATAAGGGGGTTTTGGTCACAAATTATCAACTACAACAACAGGAAATAATACGAAATAACAAATATTGAGACATTAGTAGACTAGCAAAAAAGGGAGCGCATAACATACGAACATTAAGCTATAGAAATATGTGGTGTATGTGTGCATATGAACTATAGGGTAGTGTCTTAGCGAATGAACTATAAGGCATGTAGCAAATAGACTAGACGAGCACATGATGCATGAGTACTAAATCTACAAAATATATGACATGTAGACATATGAGAAAATGAACTACGGAACACAAATCACATTGAGCAAGTGTGTTATATAGCATGGATAGGTGCACTAACATATCAATAAGTAAACATATAAAATATGAGCAAGTGAGCACATGACACATGGCCAGAAAAGCTATAAAGGCATGTAATATTTAAGCATGTAGGCTACGCGTCATGTAATATATATTGAAATGGTTTATGATGCATATGACATGTAAAAAAGTGATATGTGAATCATGTAACCCATGAGCACTAATTTTTCCCATAACATATGATCAATTAGCCTGCAGTACCCACACAATATGCACAAGTGACATGTGGAAAGTAACTAGTGCAATAAATAACATGTAGGGAAAAGGTCCTACGAAAACATATAGCAATAAACAAGGGTGCTCCAAAGCAGATAACACTTACATGCAAGCATTCTATGACATTAGCTAACATGTGAGAAAGTAATCCACATAGGGTAAATGACATAAAAATAGATAAGTTATAGGACATGCAGCATGTATAATTATATAACAAACCATCTATGGAAACTACGGGATATCCTATAGAACAACTATACCATATTACGGGAAAACTCATTGTCTTAAGCATTAAGTCATGGGTAGGATAGTTTTGCTCATATATCTTATTCACCTCAAAGCACATAAAATTTATTTTCCCATCTACTCTCTTCAATCTCCTAAGAATTCTTATAGGTCTTCTGCTATTGGAACTTTGCTTGCTTCTAGCTCAATACAAATACTACAGTTAAGATTGAAAAAAAAATCCTCAGTAGTTCATCTTCTGGAGAAGGATACCAAAGTCAACTTTACCTTCATTACAAGGTTATGTGTTACATCACACTCAATATCTGGTGCTTTTTGATGGTTAAAATAGAAAATAAATAGTGAAGCTTGAAGGTACCATAAAACATGAACTCTAATAACATGTATATGCCAGGTACCTATAAAGTTATATTATGATTCATAACGTCTTACAAGTAGCCACTTGTGGCTTAACTAGATAGGTCTGACCATACTAATAGATTTCCTCGCTTTTTTATGACAAGTGAGGGTGCTCCGACTCTTTTCCCATGCTAGATAGCAAATAAGAATAGCTAGCATATGATCAATATTTCCTCTCCCTTAATTGGACTATGATTAATGAATTACTGCTGGAATATATTAAATGAATCATATAGTAGTTCTATTCAATTTTATGGAAGTCTATACATGTGTATAATGCTCTACTTCTCTTCTGTACTAATGATGTAGATGAATTAGGTCCATGTATCTTCTATCTAGGTGACCTTTCTATTACCCTCTTTTTTTACTTGTTGTTATCAAAACCAAATATCAAGACTGGAATCAATACTAAAATGACTTTTTTGTCTAAAAAGGTTCACAAAGTTGTTCTCGGGTGCGCCTTTATAACTCGTTATGGTTGAAGAGTTGATACCTTATTCTATCCTCATACACTTAGAAATCACTCCTTCATAACCACCTAACTCACTCCTCTATAGCATTCTCATAGCACCCCTACTCCTATGTTTAGGGGATTTGACATGTCCCATCTCTTTCTAACTAGAAGCTTTACGTACTTATTTGGCCCGTGTCATTCAAGCTTCATTCTCACATTCTTTCTATCTAATAAGTACCTTCTAATCAAAACTAGTTGCTTCATGTAGTCTAATGGCACTATGCAGAAGCTAACTAATCACAACTCTTAGGTCTAACCCATCAATTTTTCTTTTGTTAACCGTATCCATTTGTCACATATTAATCCTCTATAGCCAAAACATAGATCATAGTAGGAACCACCATACATATTTCATTTGCAGCAATTAGCACACTTATCCCTAAATTTTATAACCATGAAAAGAATACAAATATTATTATTACTTATTTGGGATGGTTGGCACATATCCTATAAAATACTAACTATTAACATATTTGGGATGATATATGGAGATAATTTGGGCTTTCTCAGCCAATTAGGTACCTTTCTAGTAGTTAAGTAACATGAGCACCTGGGGAGACCAGAGAGTTGTTGGCGGGGCAGAAGCACTCTTAACTGGGGGGAATGCTTTCTATTCGACCTTCGATTCGATGATGCCTGTCTCGTTGTGGTAGAATAGTACTCCACCATCCGATCTGAGTCCCGGTCGGTGACATCGGCTGATTGCTTTGCCTTCTTCCAACTAAAAGAAATTGGTTCAAGAGCATCAATTTTGAGTACATGTGTAACGCTGAAAATTCTATGTATATCACAAACTAAGAACGAGTGTCTTCTATAGGAATAAATCCTATAAATATGGAGGAGATATAGAACTCAAGAGTTTGTTACATCCTCATAAGAAGATGTGCTTGGAAATGCTACAACTCATATATGTTACTAGGTAACCCATCATTTCTTTAAGCATATGGATAACCATACTATATTTATTTAATTGAAACAACGTGATACAAATGGTACAAATGCAACTTTAGATGCAAATAACATAAAAACATTTACATACCTTGTGGAGTGTGTGTCCGAATAAAATGAGCTCAATCTAGTCTCAATTTTGATAACTTAAGATCATTTCATGTAGGTTGCATGTAGACATTTTAACTACTATTAACCTTAACCATAGTAAGCATAACATGATCAAGTACAAGTGAAAATTTCAAGTTAAAATTGACTTCTTAGTTTCACTCTATTGCATGATATGGATTATGAAGGAAAGTAACATTTCCTAAATATCCAAGAAGCCCCCAAATTATAAATGTGGCGCACAACACATTCATAAGTATGGATCTACTAAACATGACTTTGTAGACTCCCTAGGATGAACTGCTCTGATACCACTTTATCGCACCCCAACCCTAGGTGAGGCCGAAAAGTATTATATGAACACATGCTTTACAAGTGACCTATGATGAGAAAGTGAACTAATATGCAGATAGATTTACTAAGGAAAAGCTACATATAAAACATGTCGACTAGCTGAACCGATACATGTGAGAAGTAAACCTATGAATACAGATGATAGCTTTAAAATATCTACAAAGCCTTTATTAGAATCCATGACGGTACAACTATCAAAGTATGCATAGTAAAGACTCAGCAAAGCCCCAAATCAACCTGGAGGTAACCAACAACCGCTGAGTATCATGTCTTTTATTGGGGAGAGATCTACTAGTTGAGTACATGTACCTACAACATGAAATGCAGCGTCCTCAATAAGGGACGACATTACAAAATAATGTACTAAATATGTAAGGCATAATACAACCATATGTAAAATGAGAGATTAAGTGAAACCAAATACAAATATACAAGGATTAGAGACCACCTTTGCTTATACTTATGGAATCGTTTATATTACACACTTTTCTTTACTTTTCTGTGTGTTATAATCTTTATAAGGCATATGATACAAATGATCAACTGATCAGTGGTAGATGAGGATGACCTATGCTAGGAATTTTAACCCCTGGGATGCGGTCCTCATAAATATACAAATCGGGATAGACCCATGCTAGGCTTTTAGCCCCTGCGCTGCCACCCATAATAAAATATATTCGGATCAGCCCATGCTAGGTATTACAACCCATGAGATGCCACCCTTAAGCACTAGATTTAGTATCGGCCCATGCTAGGTATTTTAACCCATATGCTGCCACCCATAATTATATAGATTCATTTTACCTTGTCTCTTTAATCTTCGAGATTGTTCTTTTTATGTTCACAACTCTTTTCAGATTATTGTTTTGGTGGTCATAGCGTTATTCAGCTTTGTGATAATAAAACGTAGAAGGAGACATATGCATATGGACTTAAGATAACAACAATGACATGGGAATCAATTGTGACACTGACGTAATACTTAGGAGCTTATGTCTCAATAAACATTTTGACATCTCATATTGAAGCACAAATCAAACATTTAACATTCATCAAAGATATATGACCTCTATATGATAGCCAAATACTTACTAATTAATGTCAAATACAAGGTCATGGAACCACGGAAGCACGTGGGCAGATTAAACTTAGGGATAGATACATATTTTAAGTAAGTACAAATAAAATGTACAATAGAGAAAGTAGGGATCTTGTGAGGTAATGTTATAGTCTAACACAATGGGAGTGATAACCAATAAAGGAAACATATAAACATGTGAAAAGATGACTTATATGATGGAGCAAACCATTGAAGCAAGTTGGCAAGATATGGACAGATTGTAAATCAAACATATAAACATATGTACAATGTGTAATCTAGGTTCATTTTGATTTATATAAGAGGAAAACCTGTCAAGGGTTAGCACTTTGATGATGAAAAAGGTTTAAGCCTTGCATGCTAATACTTGGTAGGGTAAGCACGTACATCTAGTAATAAACTCATATTAGACTACCCACTTTAACGCTCTAGGGAGTAGGAAGAGATAATTAGCTATATTTGTGATCTTATAATGCCACTATGGACCAGTCAATACCAAGGGTACTTTGAAATACAAGTGTTGGATTCATGCCAAAGAAATAGGAAATCGAATAGCCTTACATACCTTGCTGCACAACTTTGGATATTACAACGAGTTAGCCGTCTTCCTTTCAAATTATTTATCTACAATGGAGTAAATAATAAAACTAGCTTTCGTAGTTGATCAACAAGTTTGGGCTACTTGATAGACCAAAATAGTAATTGGCAGTAAATCTATAATTGATCCCATCATGGGTGTTCTTCCCACCCATTCTCCTCTATTTTTTTTCCCATATAGTATACAACCTTCTTATAAGGTTCTCTGAAACTCCTCGGGTTTCATAACGTTTGGAAAACAATATACAAACGGATGGCATAAAGTAAGCTCATGCAACAATCAATTAAGTGGTGTATTACTACCTTTTCAATGTTCTATCCACTAACCAGTTCCCATGATTGCTCTACGCATATCTAGCCACACCCCCTTATTTTACGATACACAAAACAGTCCCTATGCATCACAATGTGGAAGTAGCAATATGAACATATGGCTTCCCATCAACATCCTATTAGTTCCCACTAACATTACATTTAAGATGCTTAAAACGAGCTCAAAATCAAAATTTAATGGGACTCCACTCCATGGTTGTCCAAACAAGCACATCCTTCCTCAACATTTACCAAGCTCACACCACATAGAGGCAATACTCCTAAGTTTATTAACACATACAAACTTTCACAAACAATGCAAGAATAAGATAAGGATGAAAATTTCCATAGCTTACCTTGCTGGACAGAAACCTCACTTGCTAAGATTTAGATTCTTCTAGGTTTAGGTTGTCCTCTCCCTCTTACCTTGATGTTAAATCAGATTATTCACTTGAATTCCTTAAGATGAGAGATGTCCTACCAACTCGTACTTTAAAAACAAAGGGTTTTGCTTCAGATTTTAATGGTGTTGCTGTAGACCAGAACTCTTGGATCTTCTATGGCTTTCCTTGGGAGTAATTTTCTAGAGAATGACTGATGAAGGAGATGTGATAAGCTTGAGTCATTTTGAGGTCCCTTCTAAATGTTTTCACTTAGTAAATTGGAGAAATAATATGGTCCTTTACTTTAAGCAAGCAGGTGTATCACTTCCTCATTTTCTGCCACAAGTTTTTAAGTAGGTGCATCACCTCCTTTCCTTTTTCACTTAAAATGCAGTCCACTTATTCTAAATAGGTGCATCACCTACTTGCCCTTTTAACTTAAATTGCAGTCCACTTAATCTAAGTAGGTGCATCACCTACTTGTCACCAACTAGCATAGCGTAGTCAAGCTAGAACCTCACTTATTTTACACCATTTTCCTTACACCATTTTCCCAATCTTAGTTTCTTTACAGGACAGTAACACTAATACACACTTGGCGACATTGACTTTTTCATCAAATACCACTTTTACTATCTCGAATTGCTTATTTTTTTGTTCACTTAGTCGCATAGGAAACTGAGTCTATAACTATATAGCACAAGGCAATATATAAATGTCATATAAATAAAACTAGTACACATAGAATACGGGGTGTTACACTTCGAGAGCTTAGTATTCAACCACTAACCTTGGAGTAACTGAAGCACTACTTATAGAGAATTTATGTGCTTTGTCTCTTAATGAGAATGTACCAGAATATCATTAACTAATAGAGTTACGAACTAGTCTAAAAATGACATGGATAAACTATTCATTGGTTCATACATATTGTTGGGTCATTTGTCAATCTAAAAGACATTACAAGAAACTCAAAATGGCCATATCTAATCCTAAAGGTTGTCTTTTGAATATTATATTCTCAAACAAGTACATAGTGGTACGCTAAATTTAAATCAATCTTTGGGAAGCATCCGACATCATATAGTTGGTCAAAAAATCCATCAATCCATTGTAGTGGATATTTGTTCTTTATAGTAACTTTATTCACTTTCTTTTGTAGTCTATACACTTATGCAATTAGTCATTTTTATTCCGCACAAATAACATTGGTGAACCTCTTGGTGATGCTCTAGGTCTGATGAAGCCCTTATCTAATATATCCTTTTGTTGTTTTTTTCAGTTCCTTCAATTTTGTTGGTTTAATTCTAAATGGGAGAATTGATATCGGCTAGGAATCTAGTAATGTATTAATAGAAAAAATTATCTCTTGTTCTAGGGAAATAGCAAGAAGATCGCTTCAAAATACATCTAGAAACTCATTGCCCACTAGAATAAATGCAGACTCAATAGCTTAGAATCAATATCTGAAACTCTCTTGGAAAATACGAAAAGTGTAGCTTTTGACAACAATTTCTTTGCCTAAAAATTTGAAATAAACTTGCATTTTTGCTTTGCTACATTAGCCTTCAATTCTCATACTACTACCCTTTTGGAACTGAAATATTACAGTCGTCTCTCGGTAGTCAACAATGGTATAATAAGGTTTCAAGCGATCCATGCCCATATTAATAACAAAGTCGATCATCTCCAGCTCTATCAATTCTACAAATTTCTTGTGACCAATAATCTCTACCATAAAACCTCGATAACGCCTCTTGAGCATCAGTACTTAGTCATATATGTACCATAAAGCACGATTTAGATTTCGTACATAATTATTACTCATCTCTATAGCACGATCTATAAATTGAAAGAAATGTAACCAATCCTAAATTCCCTATATCCTCTTGATTATAAGTGTGGTGCAAAACGTACCTATAAACAAGAATCTACAAGACACGGCTTGTGGACTCCCTGGGACACGACCTGCCGTGATACAAGTATTGTCACTACCCAAACTAGAAGAGGTGTGACTGGCACTCGATACCTTATTCAATAAAGATATCCACTAAAACATACTAATCGACCCAGCTGTGGGCCTAAGAGGTTGAGCAGCACTAACATAAAAAATACTAGGCCTTGACCATTACGATTATAACCTAAATAACAACAACTCTTATAGACGAAGGTAGACAAGCCAAAAATAATAAAGTACTAGCTGGCCGACGAGGCCACAATTGAGGATTCAGATTCATGTGTTTGAATCCTCAGTCGGTGGACTCGACTAATTCTACCTTTCACATTCAGCGTTTTGAATAGTACAACCTTGATCATCTTCTCAACCTTTGTTTTAACTCTGAAGTCTGTCACATTAGGTGGTAAAACTCTGCTTTCATTTACTCATTCGGCAAAACACAAAATTCTTCATTTCTTAGAGACTCAGGTTGACCCCTTTTTTATTGAACACTATCAACTTTGGCAGAGTTACTTATTTTGGCGATTCACCCTTCTCTTCTACTGAGCTTCCACTTGGAGTTTTTACTCAATTTAAAAAAAATTGGCCTCTCTTGGTTTAGTCCATGCCTTGTCTATTGGCTTCCATCAGTGCATAGCGTCAAAGTATCATCAGATTAAGACATATTAGGCATCGAGGAGAGTAATTGTTGAACTAAAATGGCCTTAAATGAGTGTAAATCTACCACTCATCAACACCCCAACTTAAACTTTTACTTGTCCTCAAATATTGAAGAACACAGTTAGTTGAACAAGGGTATTTACAAAAGTTCTCAATAAGAGCTAACATGAAAGTGCCATTACAAGACTACTCTCAAGTAAATGCAACACTGTATCATGATAAAAAAGTTTCAAATGATGACTATTCAGTATCAATTCAAACTCAAGCTTGCTATAGCTTCCTTTCTATTGCAAAACCATGTTTTAACAAATGCATTCAAGTGCCTTCATATCAAGAATTATTCCATTCTCTTACAAAGCAATTCAATAAAGAAGTTAGGAATCAATAAAACTCTCACTCTCTGAAAGAGAACTACATGGAAAATTCATCCCATAGGTTTCCCCATATTTTCCAATCACTATAAAACCTAGTTCATGTAAGATCTCAAAAGTCTTGTAGGCTTGTAATGGGGTAGGGCGTAAAGGTATGGAAAATTTGTCTCAATAACTTCGCCTTTTCAAAGCATTGTTGTAATAATCTTTACCTATTCTCAATCTATTTTCATTCCTTTCAATTAGAGGCTTAAACTTCAATTTTTCATTCACTTTATTGGACACCTCTTATATTTCATTACAAATTCTTTTTCATTTAAAATTTTGCTCATCATTATATTTTATGAGGGTATCCTTCTTTTGTAACACTCTTCAAAGTTGTGTCTCCCATTTTCTTTCATTTTTCTTTCTTTCCTCCTTCCTTTCAACATCCTCAACTTAGACTTTTGGCTCAAGTTTGCTATTCAAAAAAACAAACCAATACTTAGAAAAGGATTAATGTGTGTGAAGTAAGGGACAATTTAGTTCAAGATGTTTTAACTGGGTTTCCAACAAATGCTTTAATCTCAAATGAGGCCAAGATGGTTGAACACCCTCACCAGGTTGTCACAAATGGTACAAACATTTGGGTTTCCTCTCAAAATTTGGTCCCAAGATCATTTCTTTCATTCATGAAGGCTAGACATTCAGACTAACCAGGAAAATTCTAGGATTGAACATACAAGTTTTCTAGTAAAACCTCACAACATAAGGAACTTCAAACATAATTATTTAGCAAAGTTCTACAAGATCAAAACATTTGTTTATGATGTTCATTGCAAGGTTCATATTAGTGCATCTAGTCAACACAAGAACAAATAAGATCATTCAAGAGAAGAGACACACCGTATTCTTATAATTTCAATAAAAACACATTTCTCATCATGAGTACTAACCAAGGAAATAATTCTTGACATAATCACTCTTTGGAAGAAATTTTAATCAATTAATAAACACCATTTTAACTTCATGGGGCATTTCTTATGGAGACAAAATTGAAACTAACACTATCTAGTATACGGTAGGTACAATAGGTGCCTTACACCCTACCAAAAGAAAGATGCAGTGTCCTCAATGCAAATAATGGAATGAAATAAGCGTAGATCTAGTGACTCTCTATTGTACGAGGGGCAATCAAACTTCTAGGAAGGTGACATATGATTGAAGATAGGCTACATGCTTGTAGCACTTGAGATATCATTGATCAATTCATCAAGTTGAATGTTTATCTCCAAATGGAATAGGTGAATTACCGAATCATTATGGCTATCACCGAAATTGATAGTACACACATGTCACGACCCAAGGGTATCCCCTAGACGTAACAAGGCACATAGAACCCCGAAAGATCCCGTGTAAGTCATTTAGCATATCATAACATAAAGGGTTAGAACAATAAGAGTAAAAATGCATTAAGTCCAAAATTTTCATAAAGGAAAGTGAAAGTCTAGACTTGTCTCAATATAGACATCTATTACAATAGTTCAAATAAAAAAGGGACACAACCCATACAACAAAGTCCGAAAGGAAAAACTAGAAATGAAACTCAACATGAAACATCCGTCCTCAACTCATGACGACTCACCACAAGCCTGGAGAATAGTTGAATCCAATCTTGAAACAAATGAAGCCACCTTAAGATCCAGACCCTACACTTGGAAAAGTATAGGAAAATATGGGTTAGTACAAAAATGCACCAAGTATAATAGTCATGCATAAAAACCTTGAAAACATGCGAAAAGGGAAATTTTAGTTGAATGCATGCAATTTACTAAGTTAAAGCATCATTTCAAAGATGATAGAAAAACAAAAGTCATAAGCACATTCATTACATAGGTCATTATAGCATAAGAGAAACATACCATAAGTACCCACAAAGCATACTTGTGAAATGCATGAATAAGATCTCTGATCCCACCTATGTTAAGTAAAACTTCTTGAGTAACCATAGTTCATAATTCATATTCCTATCATATTGGGAATAAGCCTTAAGCGGCATAGACTATGAGAGCTTACCATGGAATCCGGTGTTACCCACACCAAAAAAGGTTGTCCTACTTGACTAAGGTAAGCCCTTATTTGTTAGCTTTTAGGTGGATCCACTAGCTAAAGAGCTATGGGGGAACATAGTTTATAGGATACAAAGATTGCTAATAGAAACCCACCCTTTCAAGTGGGGGAGCTTACATCTCAAGAGATACTTTCTAGAAACCTGCCCTTTCAAGCTGGGGAGCTTCGATCTCATATTCAACATCTACTTGGTGCTAAGCATAATTCCCATGGAGTACATATCAAGTCTTGACTTAAGTTCATATTTATGGAAGAATGCCTTGACATCAATCCAACATAATTCATTAGATAGCTCATAGATTCAATAGTTGAGAATGACATTTCAACCTTAGAATCATCATATTCTGAGAAAGCATTTCACATTATGTTCATTGTGTGCTCATTAGAATAGCCTTTCAATCAACACAACAACATTATCATAATCATGGACACTTCACTCTTAATAGTGTTCTTAGAGAATATCCATACATCTCATAAGAATACAAAAATCTCATATTTTGCCCTTCAAGTACCATAGATCATATTCAAGTCACACATCTAGAATTACTACATTAGACATGTATGATAACATAATTCAAGTAGTTCAATTACTACATTCCTAATTCTATCATATTCTACTTGCATCAATCATTACCCACACTTTGAGATTCAAATTGGGAAAATATGAGAATTCAACATAAAACCATATAAAATCATCAATATATCCATAATAAAACATAATTCAATCATTTAAAAGGAATCCATGAGATTGTAGTCAAACCCTAACTGTTGGGATTTCTAGCTTTGAAATTGAGAGTTTTGAAGGGGCTCCATGGATGAAGGACTACCATACCTTGGTGATGAAATCCAAGGAATATGAATGGAAATGCTTTATCCTTCAATGCTAGCTTCAGCTTCCTTCTTCTTCTTCCTTGGAGTTCTAGAGAGAGAGAGTTTTTGGGGAAAAGGTTGTTTTGATTTGGGATTTTACAATAATGAGGAAGATGACTTGATTTGGAAGTCTTAAATCATTATATAGTAAGTCCAATTTAGTGTAAAACGACGTCACTTATTGTTAATTAAAAATGGAAAACCCCAAAGTACCTCTCAACTAATTCCCAAAAACTGTTTCGTGTCACCTCCCACGACCTCCTCATAGATGGACCGTGGTTACACCCACCACCAGAGGTGGTGAAGCGTGGGTCGAAGTTCAAGGGACTGATCTTGCAGGCTCGACCTACGACCCCTCACCCACGAGGTCTTGGGGGGCATGAGTGGCTCCTCGTAGGTCACTGCCCAGGTACATTTTTGGTGCCTTCCTCAAGGACCAATGGTTGGTCCTTGGGGGTTTGAACCTTAATGTTTTAACACGCAACCCAATGTTTTTAGGTACAGGGAGGTACGTTTACGACTCTAACCCCCATGTTAAGCTCTAGTTTAGCCTGCTAGTTTTCGGAGTGGTACAATATCTCCTCCTTGGGAACATTCATCTCGGAATGATGATCTAGACACCTTACAGAATTAATGACTCAAAAGCAGCAGCCCAACATGCATGAAACATCAAAATAATGCACAATTCAAAGGAGGAAACATCAACTCCATCTCAAAACATAATTAATGAAATACGAAGAAGTAGGAACTACATCTAACAATCTAATATGCATGAAACTCAACATTTCTCATATTCATAGGAGGAACTACCTTCTCCAACTAAAATCATGCTCAACACAATATCATGGAGACAATATGCAATTTGTCTCAAAAGCATACTAAAGCATGTTCATCAACTCATCTCATGAGGTCAAATAGTCAACGCATACTAAATGCACAACAACATGAGGAACATAAATCATGAAAACTCTTTTTTTTACTCAAGATGAATTTCATCAAGAACATGCATAACATAAGGAAATCATTGAAAAGCTCATATAACACACATGACTCCCAAAACACTAAAACTCGAGGGGAACTACATACCTCAAGCTTGAATAGGAGTAGAAGGAAAGAGATGAGGATAGCGGGGCTTCATATGGGCCTCGGTCTCCGAAGTAGCACCCTCAACTAAATGATTCCTCCATAAAACCTTTACATAAGCTATTTCCTTGCTTGTCAATCTCTTGACTTGCCGGTCTAGGATCTCTACTGGAACCTCTTCATAGGAAAGGCTTTCGTCAACTGCCAACCCTTCTAGGGGAATAATGGATAACGGATCTCCAATAGACTTCTTAAGCGTAGAAATATGAAATATCGGATGAACCAGAGCAAACTCATTTGGCAAATCCAACTCAAAGGTAACCTTTCCAATACGTTTCAAAATTTGTTATGAGCCTACATACCGGGGACTAAGTTTACCTTTCTTGTCAAACCTCATTACACCCTTCATGGGTGATATTTTTAAATAGACCCAATCATTAACTTCAAATTCTAGATCCCTTCTTCTCACATCGGCATAAGATTTTTCTCTACTTAAGATGTTTTCAACCTCTCTCTACTTTGCCAAACTTTCTCAATGGTTTCATATACCCATCTGGAACCAATAAGAGCAATTTCACCTACATCAAACCAAACCGGAGACCTACATCTCCTACCATACAAGGCTTCAAAGGGAGCCATACTAGTACTAGAGTGATAACTATTATTGTAGGCAACCTCTATCAATGGTAAGTGGTCATCCCAATTACCTTTTAAATCTATAACACATGCCCTTAACATATCCTCCAATGTTTGGACGGTATGCTCCGTTTTCCCATCAGTTTGGAGGTGAAAAGTCGTGATAAGGTTAACCTTAGTACTAAGCCCTTTTTTGAATGACTTCCAAAAGTGTAAAGTATATTAAGTATCCCGATCTGATATAATTGATAAAGGGACCCATGCAACTTCACTACCTCACTTATAGACAACTTGGCATATTGTTACGCCGAATGAGAAACCTTGACAGGAGTGAAGTGGGTTTATTTTGTCATCCTATCTATAATGACCCAAATAGAATCATATTGCCTTCGAGTGCGAGGAAAACCCACAATAAAATCCATATTCTCATATTCCTACTTCCTAATGGGAATACTTATATTTTGGGACAAGCCTCTCGGCCGTTAATTCTCAACCTTAACTTATTGTCAATTTAGACATTTGGCTACAAATCCCACAATATCTCTCTTCATACCTTTCCACCAATAGACTTTTCGTAGATCACGGTACATCTTGGTGGCTCCTAGATGAATAGAATATCGAGAACTATGAGCTTTCTCTAGAATTTTTTCCCTCAACCCATCAACATCTGGAACACATAGCCGACCTTGGTACCTAAGCACCCTATCACTGTAACACCTGGAAAACTAGTAGGTGAAATTAGAGCCTTACGTTAGAGTTTTGGAGTTTGGTGTGTGGGTTAGAATCGTAAAATAACTTCCCGTACATAGGATGAGGGGTTTAAGGATTAAACATCAAGGTACGACTCCCCAAGAACCAACCAAAGGTCCTTGAGGAGGACCCAAACCAGCCCCTAAGAAACTGCCCAAAAGGGGCCACGTACGGATGGCACCTACGCCTAGTAGGTTGACCCACGCCCCATGGTTGGGTGTCGTGGGTAAAGGGCCGAGGTGAAGAGCTGCAGATCATGAATCATGGACCTGTAGCACACTCCGTAGACCCACCCATGGTCCATGGGGCTTGGTCGTGGGTCATGCCTGTAGGCTGCCTCAATTCGGCTAAGTGTTGGGGTCATTAGGTAAATTCCTAATTAAGTTAGTTTGATGTGAGGTCATTTTATATTGTTTTAATAGACTTGTATAAAAAATTTTGAGTCATTAACCACCTCATACACCTTATAAATCCCATGAACCCAAATCCATAACCAACTTTTCCCCCAAATACACTCTCTCTAGAATTTCAAGGAAGAAGAAGAAAAAAAGTGACGCTAGGGTTTAAGAATTAAGCTTTTCTCCTCAATTTCATGGTGAATCTTCAATAAGGTATGGTAGATTTTCATCTATGGGTAGCCTTAACCCATAGTTCCCTTCAAAAACCCCCAATTTCAAAACTAGAAAACCCAAAACTTAAGGTTTGACTTCAATCTCATGGATCCCTTTCAAATTCATTTTAAATGATTGAATTATGTTTGTTTATGGATATATTGATTATTTTATATGATTTTAAGTTGATTTACTCAAGAATCCATGAATTACCCTATTTTCCCAAATTGGATCTTAAAGTGTGGGTATTGATTGATGATTGTAGAATGCTATTGAATTATGAATGTTATGAATTGATTACTTGAATCATGATATTATCCATGCCTAATATAGTAATTCTAGGTGTGTTGATTGAATGTTATCCATGGTCCTTGAAGGACAAATTATGAGAATTTTGTATAATCATGATGCTTATGTACATGCTTTTTGAATACTTTGAAAGTAATGTTATTATGACTATAATTTAATTGTGATGATGTGAAAGGATTTCCTCACCTAAATGAATTGGTAGGCCAATGGCATTCTTTCATGTGTGATTAAAAGTGATCTTGATTGTTACATGTTGAATCGGTAGGCTTAGGGCATCCCTTTCTTGTGTAACTAAAATATATCTTTGACTTAATGAACCTTGAATTGGTAGGCCAATGGCATCGCTTTCATAAATGACTAATGATGTATTCTAAGGCTTTTTCTTGAATCGGTAGACCAATGGTATCCCTTTCATGATGAGTCAATGAACTATTATAATGATGAACCTTGAATTGGTAGACCAATGGTATCCCTTTCATGATGAGTCAATGAACTATTATAATGATGAACCTTGAATTGGTAGACCAATGGTATCCCTTTCATGATGAGTCAATGAACTATTATAATGATGAACCTTGAATTGGTAGACCAATGGTATCCCTTTCATGAGGATTCAATGAACTATTCTAATGATGTACCTTGAATCGGTAGGCTTATTGCATCCCTTTCATTTGTAATGATGTACCATGAATCAGTAGGCTAATGACATCCCTTTCATGTGTAATAATGTTAAAAGAGAATTAACTACTCTATGTGAATTTTATCCTTAGCACCGAGAGGATATTGTGAGGTGGAAGCTCTCCCTATATAAGGCCCGATTTCTAGTAACAACCTACTTATCCCATAGCTATGTGCCCACATAGGTTATTAGCTAGTGGATCCACCTAAACTAAAATATTATTGGTTCTACCATAGGCAAGTAGACCATCTCTTTTCGGTGTGGGACATGACACTGGATTCCCTGATTTACCTATATGGTCTATGTCGGTTAAGGCTTATTCCCATCATGAACAAGAATGTGAGTTATGTACTATGGTTACTCAAGAAGCTTTATGAAGAGTGGGTGGGGGTGTGGGGCTTCATCCATGCATTGCACAAGTAGGCTTTAAGAGCAGTTATGGTGTGTTCCTCAAATGTTATAATGACTTATGAAATGATGAATGATTAACTTGGATTGTTGCTATGAGTTGCTTTCCTTGGCATGACTTATTAAATGTAAATGTTCCTTGTCTATGAGTATTAACTAAAGAACAGAACAAAGAATGGTAAATATGATTATGTTGGCCTAAAAGTGGTACTTATTGTAGATGGGATTATGGGATCTTTATCTATACATTGAACAAGTATAACTTAGGGTTACTTATGAGATGGTTTTATTATGTTATAATGATTGATATGATGAATATGCTTGACTTATGCTTTTATACTAATGTGCATGATGATTTCTCAAACTTAGTAAAATGCATGCTTTTGAACAAAAATGTCCTTTTTTAGCATGTTTTAAATGTTTTTATGCATGGCTATCATACTTAGTGCATTTTTGTACTAACCTATATTTTCTACATTTTTTACAAAGTGTAGGGTTCGGTGATATCGACTTCCATCCTAGTGGCTAGGATCATAGTAGATCAAGAAGAAGAAGTTTGGTAAGTCCTCATAGCACTCGAGGGCTTGACCACTATGTCCTTTAAGTCTTTCATGTTATGTTTAGAGGTTTTGTATGAGCTGCGTCCCAAAGTTTTAGTCGTAATGGTTATAGATGGTTTGAGACAAAGTGTAGACTTCTGCTTGTTTTTATAAAAGACTTCGATTGTAAAAGAAAAAAATTTAAATTTCTGCACCATTTCCTATTATCTTATGTCATGCTATGCAAAGAGGATTGTATGAGGCTTTTTAGAGTCTTGAACGCAGTGTCACATCAAGGGGGTACCCTTGGGTCGTGGCAATCCCTCATTTGGGAGAAAGCCTCAACAGACTTCTTGAGTACCAACTCTTTCAACTCAACTCATATAGGATCAAGGTCTTGTTTAGACTTCACATCCATCACAAAGGACGACTTGGACCCATTATGGACCATGATACCACCCTTGGTGGAATCCACTAGTTGGGCACCTAGTCGGGCAAATCTATGCACCTCCACGAGAGGCTCCACGAATCATGGCGTCCACTACGGTTCGTGAAGATGGGCAGCCTTTGCCCCTTGACTTGGCCCTGGGCCATTTTCCTTGGCTCTGGACCTTCTCCCTTGACGATAACCCTCACACTTTAGCTCTAGTTTAGCCTACTAGTTTCCAAGGTGTTACAATATCTCCCCCTTGGAAACCTTCATCCTCGAATGACGATCTAGACACCTTAGGGAAGTAAAGACTCAAGACTAGCAGACAATTATGCATGCAACATCAAAATAATGCACAAATTTAAAGAAGGAAACATCAACTTCATTTCAAACATAATCAATGCAATGCAAGGAAGTATGAACTACATCTAACAACCCATTATGCATTAAACTCATCATATTTCATAATCATGGGAGGAACTACATTCTCCAACTAAAAGCATGCTCAACACAATACCATGGAGCCAATATGCAATTACTCTTAAAAGCATACTAAAGCATGTTCATCATCACATCTCATGAGGTCAAATATGTAACTCATACTAAAGGCACAACAACATGAGGAACACATAAATCATAAGAACTCATTTTCTTAGTACACATTAATCTCATCAAGTACATGCAAAACATAAGGAAATCATGGAAAAACACATATACTCAGATGACTCCCGAAACAAAGAAAAACTCAAGAGGAACTACTTACTTCAAGCTTGAATAGGAGTAGAAGGAAAGCGATGAGGATATCGGGACTTCATATCGGCCTCGGCCTCCCAAGTAGCACCCTCAAGTAAGTGATTCCTCCATAAAACCTTTACGGAAGCAATTTCCTTGTTTTTCAATCTTTTAACTTGCCGGTCTAGAATCTCTACTGGAACCTCTTCATATGAAAGACTTTCATCAACCCCCAATCCTTCTAAGGGGATAATGGATGCCGGATCTCCAATAAACTTCTTAACCATAGAGATATGAAATAGTGAATGAACCGAGGCCAACTCATTTGTCAAATCAAACTCATAGGCAACCTTCCCAATACGTTGCAAAATTTGATATGGGCCTACATACTGCCGGGGACTAAGTTTCCCTTTCTTACCAAATCTCATCACACCCTTCATGGGTGAGATTTTCAAATAGACTCAATCATTAACTTCAAATTCTAGATCCCTTCTTCTCACATCGGCATAGGACTTTTGTCTACTTTGAGCCGTTCTCAACCTTTCTCTAATGAGCCAAACTTTTTCAATGGCTTCATAAACCAATTCGAGAACATTAAGAGCAATTTCACCTACCTCAGACCAACCAATCAGAGACATACATTTCCTACAATAGAAGGCTTCAAAGGGAGCCATACCTATACTTGAGTGATAACTATTATTGTAGGCGAACTCTATTAATGGCAAGGAGTTAGAGGTCTCGGCCAACTCTTGACCGCATCTATCTTCTTAGGATCTACCTCAATACCCTTGCTCAACATAATATGACCAAGGAAAGCTATGGACCTTATCAAAAATTCACACTTGCTAAACTTTGCAAAAAGTTGTTGGTCCTTAAGAACTTGCAACACATTACTCAAATAGTCCACAGGTTCATTCTCACTCCTTGAGTAGATCAAAATATCATCGATAAACACAATTACAAACATGTCTAGGTATTGCCTAAACACTCTATTCATTAGGTCCATAAATGCCATCGGGGCATTAATTGAACCAAATGACATCACAAGGAATTCATAATGTCCATACCGAGTTTGGAAAGACGTGTTGGGAATATCAACCCCTCTCACCCTCAATTGGTGATAACCCGAACAAAGATCAATATTAGTGAAATAGCTTGCCCCTTGAAGTTGGTCAAACAAATCATCCGTTCTTGGAAGGGGATACTTACTCTTGTTGGTCACTTTATTCAATTGATGATAATCGATGCACATTCTAAGAGACCTATCCTTCTTTCTAACAAACAATATCGGGGCACCCCATGGAGAGATACTCGGCAGGATAAACCCTTATCTAACAAATCTTTTAGTTGATCCTTCAACTCTTTTAACTCCGCCAGAGCCATTATATACGAAGGAATGGAGATAGGTTGCGTATCCGACAAAAGGTCAATACCAAAATCTATTTCCCGATTGGGAGGAATACCGGGTAAATCATCGAGAAAGACTTCTGAAAACTCATTCACTATAGGAACCAACTCGAGAGAAGGGGTTTCAGATTCCACATCCTTCACCCTAACAAGATGCTAAATACACCCTTTGGAAATCATCTTCCTATCTTTAAGGAAAGAGACAATTTGACCTCTAGGCATAGTATTTCCCCCCTTCTACTCTAAGATAGGATAATTTGGAAATTGGAATCTAACCACCGAGTCCTACAATCTATAGAGGCATAACATGCATGCAACCAATCCATACCCAAAATCACGTCAAAGTCTAACATGTCTAACTCCACCAAATTAAACCTATGGGAAAAGGAAATGTGACAACTTCTATATACCCTCTTAGACACTACCGAGTCACCAACCGGGGCAGAGACCAAAAAATGAGCTACTAACACTTTGGGGAGTATTTCAGACATCATGACCACAAAGTTGTCACAAATGACAAAGTAGCACCGGGATCTAACAAGGCATATAAATCAATAGAAAAGACTTTTAACATACCAGTCACCACATCTGGGGAGCCTTTTTGGTCATCTCGGGATCGAAGAGCATAAAAGTAGTTTTGCTTTTGAGCATTGGAGTTTGAACCACCTGGGGGGAGCTTGCTTGCCTTCTTTCCCCTTGGCCAAAAGCGTTGGGCAATTCCTCAATTGATGACCACTCTTACCACATCCGAAACAATCACCCTTGCCGGCTAGGCAGTTCCCATCATATTTCTTCCCACATTTTGCACATTCCGGCTTATTAACATAAGAGTCACCCCCATTACCTCCTTGAGGTTTAGGGTTAGAGACCCTATCCTTATTGATCCTTGGGTAAGCATTAGAGAAACCTTGGTTGGAAAACCTTGGTTGGAAAACCTTTGTTTTGACTTTTTGTCAACCTTGTCCATCAGACCTCGCATCGGAGAAATCCCCATCACAGGTTCTAGCTCTTTTCCCCTCCCTATTATTTTTCTTGAGTTTTGATTTCTCAATTTGTTGGGCATTCACCATGAGACGTGAAATATCCATACTTGGGATAAGCATTGCTGACTACCATATCGGACATTCCCATCAGAAATTTATTCATCTTAGCCCTTGAATTTGCCACTATGCTTGGAGGATACTTGGATATGTAGGTAAACTTTAGAGCATACTCTTTCACACTCATACCTCCTTGATGAAGGTTAATGAATTCTTGCATTAGTTCCCTCAACTCTAGGGAAAAGAATCTATCAAGAACTGCCGATTTAAACGATTGTCATTATACCGGGCCCGCTCCTACAAGTCTTTCACCCTTCCACTATTCATACCAAACTTGAGCCACATCTTTCAATTGGTAAGCGGCTAACTCCACCTTCTCTTGTGGAGACACTCCTATAACATCAAGTACTTTATAAACCTCATCAATAAACCTTTGGGGATCCTCTTCTACTTTGAAGCCATGAAATTCAGGAGGGTTCATTCTAGCAAAATCCCTAACCCTTGAAGTAGCCGAATTCACATTACGATTCACATGAGTCACAACATCTCTACTGGCATGAGTCGTCACCGATTGAGCTTGAGTAGTCAAAGCTTGATCTTGAATCGTCATAGCTTGGGCCAACATTTGAAAAGCCGACCTAACCTCCACATTCGACATAGCCGAAGGATTAATCTGAAATTGATTAGCCTGAGGAGGAGCTTCTTCATTCACATTGCCACCCTCTATTCTTCTTGCGTTAGCCCGTCGTGGATTCATATCCTCAAGACACAAGAGAACGATTAGGAGAGGGACTTTTATAGAGTTAAAATCTAAGGCACTACTTAAGAGTAATGAAAGAAGTTTAGTTTCCTAATCATCTTGTAGCCTCTAATTCATAAATGTGGTGCACTTCACACTCACGAACAAGACTTTACTAGATGTGGCTTATGAGACATCATTCTAGAATCATTCTAAGCCTTGTGCTCTGATACCAAATTTGTCACGATCAAAGGGTACCCCGTAGACGTAACAAGGCACATAGAACGTCGAAAAGGCCCATGTAAGCCACTTAGAATATCATAACATAAATAATTAGAACAATAAGAGTAAAAACGCATGTAAGTCCAAAATTTTCATAAAGGAAAGAAGAAGTCTAGACTTGTCTCAATATAGCCATCTATTACAATAGTTCAAATGAAAAGGAACAGAACCCTTACAACATAGTCTGAAAGGAAAAACTAGAAATGAAACATCCGTCTTTGACTCGTGAGGACTCACCAAAAGCAAGGAGAATAGTTGAATCCAAGCTTGAAACAAATGAAGACTGCCTTAAAAGTCGGACCCTACACTTGGGAAAAGTATAGGAAAATATGGGTTAGTACAAAAATGCATTAAGTGTGATAGTGATTCATAAAAACCTTGAAACCATGCAAAAAGGGAAATTTTAGTTGAATTCATGAAATTTATTAATTTAAAGCATCATTTCAATGATGATGGAAAAATATAAGTCATAACTATATTCATTACATAGGTCATCATAGCATAAGAGAAACATACCATAAGTACCCTCAAAGCATACTTGTGCAATGTATGAATAAGATCCCATAATCCTACCCATGCTAAGTAAGACTTCTTGAGTAGCCATAGTTCATATTTCATATTCGTATCTTACTAGGAATAAGCCTTAACCGACAAGACCATGTGAGCTTGACATGGAATCCGGTGTTACCCACACCGAAAAGGGTTGTCCTACTTGCCTAAGGTAAGACCCTCATTTGTTAGCTTTTAGGTAGAGCAACTAGCTAAAGACCTATGGGGGCACATAGTTTATGGGATACAAATATTTCTACTAGAAACCCACCCTTTCTAGCAGCGGAACTTCCATCTTAAGAGATACTTTCTAGAAATCCGTCCTTTCTAGCTGGGGAGCTTCGATCTCATATTCAATATCCACTCGGTGATAAGCATAAATCCCATGGAGTACATATCAAGTGTTGACTTAAGTTCATATTTATGGAAGAATGCCTTGACACTCAATCCAACATAATTCATAAGATAGCTCATAGATTCAATAGGTGAGAATGGTCTTTCAACCTTAGAATTATCATATTGTGAGAAAGCCTTTCACATTATGTTCATTGTATATTCATGATAATTACCTTAAAATCAACACAACAACATTATCATAATTATGGACACTTCACTCTCAAAATTATTCTTATAGCATATGCATACATCTCATTAGCATACAAAATTCTCATATTTTTCCCTTCAAGGACCATAGATTATATTCAATTCATACATCTAGAATTAGTACATTAGACATGGATGATAACATAATTCAAGTTTTTCAATTACTACATGCATAATTATAACATATTCTACTTGCATCAATCATTACCCACACTTTGATATCAAAATTGGGAAAATAGGGGATTTCATGGATTCTTGGAGAATTCAAAATAAAACCATATAAATTTATCAATATATCCATAATAGAACACAATTCAATCATTAAAAATGAATTTGAAAGGAATCCATGAGATTGAAGTCAAACCCTAACTTTTGGGATTTCTAGCTTTGAAATTGAGGGTTTTGAAGGGGCTCCATGGATGAAGGACTATCATACCTTGGTGATGAAATCCAACGAATTTGAGAGGAAAAGCTTCTTCCTTCAACCCTAGATTCACGTTCCTTCTTCTTCTTCCTTGGAGTTCTAGAGAGAGTTTTTGGGGAAAATGTTGTTTTGATTTGGGATTTTAGAATAATGAGGAAGATGAATTGTTTTGGGAGTCTTAAATCATTACATAGTAAGTATTATTTAGTGTAAAACGACGTCACTTAGTGTTAATTAAAAATGGAAAACACCAAATTACCCCTCAACTAATTCCTAAAAATCGTTTCCAGTCACCACCCACGACCCTCTCACAGACGAACCGTGGTTGGACCCATGGCCCGTGCTGGTGAAGCGTGGGCCGGGGTTTTGGGGCCTGATCGTGTAGGCTCGTCCTACGGCCCCTCACCCATGAGACATGGGGGGCCTACGGGGCATGAGTGGCCCCTCGTGGGTCACTGCCCAGGCACGTTTTTGGTGCCTTCCTCAAGGACACATGGTTGGTCCTTGGGGTTTGAACCTTAATGTTTTAACATGAAACCCTATGTTTTTAGGTAAGGGGAGCTACGTTTACTACTTTAACCCCCATGTTAAGCTCTAGTTTAGCCTACTAGTTTCTTGAGTGTTACTACACCCCTAAATTATGCAGCCATCCAGGGTGAACTAGATCGAATTCGCCCAATAAAATTGGTGGATCGCTGAATTTAGGATGTTTATCCCCGAACATGATATTATTTCCATAAAGTCGAGGTTACGTAAAGGCGAACTCATTGAAACTTCATATAGTGGATTCGGTGAATCAACAACCTGAACTTCACAATGCCTATCTTATTTCTATCTAGCACAGGTGACTCACATTATGAAAAATCACTAAGAATGAGGTACCCTCCAAAGAGGAACTTGATTTAATGTCCTGACATGACGTGGACGTGCTTCTCATGCATCGTCATAGTACACCACTTCAATAACTCTCACATCACGACTTTCCCCTAGATAGACTTTTAACAGTTGGTTGTTGACTTTGAATTTGACAACCTTAATATCTTCAATTTCAATTGCTCCATTTCCATACACCCTAGTAACCTTGTACGCACCAGTCCACTCTTTTTAGGTTACTCGGGTAAAATTTCAACCTTGAACTAAAAAGAAGAACTAGCTCAGCTGCCTGAAACTCCTGGTGTAGGATTTTGACGTCATTACAATATTTAACTTTCTCCTTATAGAGAGAGGAGTACTCATAAGCCTTCTGTCATGACCCAGGGGTACTCCCTAGACGTAGCACGGCGTACCTGACACTAAAGGGGTCGCATACAAGCCCTTAGCATATCATAAGCATAAAAGTCATAGAATGATACAGAATTAAAATATTTCTTTACTATCATAGTCTTTCATAAAAGAGAATGGGAGTCTAGACATTTGTCTCATATAGCCATCTAATACAATCGAATATCTAATAGGGACACAACCCTTACAATAGTTCTCAAATGACATACTAAAAGAAACTACTAAGTAAAGATACTCGTCCTCGAATTTTGAGGACTCACCAACAAGCAATGAGAATGACCTATCTCAAGCTTGAACTAATAGGAGATCACCTTCAAGTACCAAACCCTACACTTATAGAAAATGTAGAAATATCGGTTAGCACAAAAATGTACTAAGTATGGAAGCCATGCATAAAACCTTTAAACATGCTAAAAGGAACATTTAGTTGAAACCATGCTATATGCCAATTTGAACATCATCTTTGAAATAGTGGGAGAACGTACTCTTAAAACATTGCACATATAGATCATCATAGCATGAAAGGTAACAACATAAACATAAGAATAGTCTCCAATCATAGACATAGTGCAAATATCAATAATCATAAGAGATAATGCACATACATAGTCAAATACCATGACCATCTCATCATAATAGAATCCTCACTTAAGTAACCCTAAGTTTTACTTGTGCCATGTATAGATAAGATCCCGTAACCCTATATACACTAAGTACCACTTTTAGGTCACCATGCTTATACTTGTCATACATTAGTCTCATCCATAGTTAATAGCATTGACAAAGAAACATTAATATTCATTAGCTCATGTCAAGGAAAGTCAATCATAACAACCATTCAAAAGGAGCATGCATGAATTCATAAATAATCATAATATAATCGAACTACACCATGGCTACTCTCAAAGTCTACTTGTGGCATGTATGAGTGAAGTCTCATACCCTCACTCACAATAAATAGATCTTATTGAGGATTCATTAGTAATAGCTCATGTTTCATGTTCATAGTTCATTTACATAAGAGAAGCGTACCATGGCTACTATCAAGGTCTACTTGTGCCATGTATGAATAGAGTCCCATAATACCACTAATACTAAGTAGATCCTTTTGAGGAACCATAGAACATAACTCACTTTCTTGTTCATTAGAGGGAATATAGCCTTAACCAACATAGACCATGTGAGCTACATGGAATCCAGTGTCGTGTAATCCCACATCGAAAGAAGGTGTCCTACTTGCCTAAGGTAGAACTAAATGTATTAGCTTTTAGGTGGATCAACTAGCTAAAGACCTATGTGGGCAAATAGTTATGGGATAGGTATATTGCTTCTAGAAACCCGGACTATTGTATTGTCGGGAGTGTTTTCATCTCATGAGATCAGTTGTTGAAGACCCAACCTATTGTATTGACGGGAAGGCCTCTACCTCATATCCACTCGGTGCTAAGCATTATTTCCCAAAATTACTTGATTAGTCTTGAATTATATTTACATGTTTGAAGGAGTATTTTACCCATCGTTCAACCCAACTCATAAAATAGCTCATAGATTCAAGTAGGTGGGAACTAACTTTCAACCATAGAATCATCATTAGTGTGTGAGTAAACCTTTCACACCAAGATCATGTGTTTTCATGAGAATGGACTTTCAATCAACATAATAGATCAACATAGTTATGTACATTTCATGCATAATAATGTGTAAAGGTGCATATGAGAACTAGACTTTCAATTAACACCGTAGATACATCATATTCATGTTTATGCATTGAGAGTGTGTGTGTGCGCAATTGTCCTTGCAATGACACAACAACAACATTATCATCATAGACACTTCCCTCTCAAAGTGTTCATAAGTATGTACATCATATCACAATCATGCATAATTCACATATAATACATTCAAGGATCATAGACCATGTAAATCAACACATCTAACATTCATTATAATAGACATTGATATAAGAGTAATTAAAGTAGTACATTCATTGCATGTATAAGTTCATATACTCATATTGTAGGTCATGTGGGTAAAGTCCTTCCACAATTATACCATATGCAATTCAACATGCATAATTGCTTACTTCTTAAAGCCTCAACATTCATAGCTCATTCATATTAGCTATTACCCTTAAGGCCCTAGGAGTCATCATCATGTTACAAGCTTTACTCTCAAGCATTACCTCACATGGTCATTATGTAAACCTAATTCTCAAGGTAAACTAACCACATGCTTCATTCTTGATCAATTATAGTCATTTAGTATCATATTAAGTCAATCCCAATACTACTCAACCAATGACCTAACGTATAAGCCCTAATCTAGTTCATTCATGTCTACAAGCTTTAATTATAAGCAATTCACATATAGGTCATCTAATCTAAGGCAATTCATAAAGAAATTCATCAATCTTAGAAGATCACAACTAGCCCCTCAATTTGCCTCATTCATGGCACAACATTAGGCTATATCAGTTTTATTCTAGAATCTTAGGTTAATCAAGAATACATGTATATTCATACTAAAATCAAGAAATTACATCATAATCAACCCACATCCACTCAATTGGAATAATTACAACATACATAACTATATCACATTCTACTAGTAACAACCAATACCCATACTTGAGGTCCAATTTGGGGAAATGAGGAATCCATGGATTCTTGGGTAATTCATCATTAAAATAGTTGTAATTCATCAATATAATCATAATATAAATCAATTAAGTCATTGAAATCGTTTTTTGAAAGGGAATACATGGCTTAGAGTGAAAACCCACTTTTGGAGAATTTCAACTTTGAGAAATAGAGTTTTGAAGGGCTTTTTAGAAGTAAACTATCCATAAATCAAGACTACCATACCTTGATTGAAGCTTTCCTTCTGAATTGGAGTAGAGAAGATCAGTTCTTGAGCCCTAGTCTTCAAGTTCTTCTTCTTCTTCTTCAATGGAGGTTTCCTAGTGAGAGAAATATTTGAGAGGAGGAAGAACTTTTTGACTTGATTTGGGTCTTGGGATAAATGATTTAATTGGGTTAGTTTTTGGTTTAAAATGACTTATATAGGGGTCCTAGGCTTGGACAAAATGATATATCTATGAGTTAAAACGATTAGGAAAAGACCCAATAAGTTCCCCTACTGGAAACTGCCGAAATGGCATCATGGACGCCTTCACAAACCGTCATCATCGCCACGGCCCGAAAAATAGGTCGCGAAGAATTATCACTCTGATAGTGCTTCACTATTTCGGGAATAATATTTTAATCCGAGATTGGGATTTGGCAAACTCGATGGCGTTGGAAAGAGGACTCAGAGACCTTTAATTGGATATTTAATGGCCCACCTCATTCGTTTTGAGCTATGAGATATGACAATTTGAAGTTGACCCTAAACTCTAAGTTTAGCAAAAAAACCCTTCATGTGAGGCTCCACGAGCCGTGGTGCCTCTCGTGGTCATGATTCAGTAGCTAGGCAACCTTTCCCTTAACCTCTAAAAATCTAAGGCACCACCACGAGCATTCCCATGAGTCGTGGTGTCACGACCCAAGCCTAGGGCCTAGACGTGACCGGCGAATGGGGAACCCGAAGGAACCCCAAACAAGCCTCATAGCGTATCATTACACATCCTTGGTCGCGGAAGCAATTAAAATGACCATAAGCAATAAGTATAATCAAAGGGGGAAATCGGGACTAAGGGAGCAAAAAAAAAGAAGAAGAAATGATACATAAATATCATAGATAAGTCAAACTCAAGCATAATACACAACTTGTCCAACACCACCTCTAAACATGAGTACTTAGCGGGGGCCAAGACAAACTACCGGGCTCACCCTCATAGACAAAACATAACTAAAAAGAAA
>NW_006239547.1:164786-168484 GCF_000226075.1 Solanum tuberosum
AACTGTAGCAAGCACCGGTATTTCTCAAGCACGGGCCACCATGGCCCTTACCACACTTCGAACATACATCAATAGGACCCATACCCCTAACACCTTGGGCCCTTGGAACATCATTGGCAAACCCCTTATGGAGCGCATGAGAAGACCCTTGACCTTGATGAAACCGGCCTCCCGTTCTACTTTGGAACTTGCCCTCAAAACGGGCCCTCTTGGCCTCATGACCCCTCCTCTTCCTCAACTTCTCCTCCTCCATTTGTTCGGCGTAGACCATCAAGCGGGACAAGTCCATGTCACTAATCAACATTGCGGACCGGCATTCTTCACTCACTAGGTCGGACACACCCATCACGAATTTGTTCATTCTAGATCGTGAGTCGGCAACCAAGTGTGGAGCATACCTTGAAAGTTGGTTAAACTTGAGGGCATACTCCCTCACACTCATAGACCCTTGTTTTAAATTCATGAACTCCACCAATTTGGCTTCCCTAAGCTCAAGAGGAAAGAATCGATTAAGGAAAGCCGTTTTGAACTCTTCCCAATGCACCACATAGTTTACCCCCTTCTCTTCCTTCCATTGGTTGTACCATATTTGGGCCACCCCTTTTAGTTGGTAGGCCGCCAACTCCGCCTTATCTTCTGACCTCATGCCCATAATAGCTAATATCTTGTAGACTTCATCTATGAACTCTTGAGGGTCTTCATCTAACTTAGACCCATAGAATTCCGGGGGATTCATCCGCACGAAGTCTCTCACCCGAGATGCCGGGGTAGGAGCCTGAGGGGCTTGGGCCCCGTGGTTGGCTTGATTAGCCATAGCTTGTGCAAATAAAGTAAGGGCATCCCGAAGATCCCCATTGGTCGGTTGCTCCTCGGGTGTGCGGGCTCGTCTTCCTCTTGTATTAGGCATGATCTTAGCATAGCAAAGAGCAACCGTTAGGGAAGAACTTAATTCAACTCTATAGCACGACTTAGAACAAGGAGAAGGGAAACATTTCCTAAAACGTCTCATAGCCTCCTACTCATAGTTGTGGTGCACAACACAACCATGAATCGGACTCTAATCAACGCGGTGTGTTGGACTTCGAGGATCTGTCAACCTAGTGCTCTGATACCAAGTTTGTCACGACCCAAGCCTAGGGCCTAGACGTGACCGGCGAATGGGGAACCCGAAGGAACCCCAAACAAGCCTCATAGCGTATCATTACACATCCTTGGTCGCGGAAGCAATTAAAATGACCATAAGCAATAAGTATAATCAAAGGGGGAAATCGGGACTAAGGGAGCAAGAAAAAAAGAAGAAGAAATGATACATAAATACCATAGATGAGTCAAGCTCAAGCATAATACACAACTTGTCCAACACCACCTCTAAACATAGGTACTTTAGCGGGGGCCAAGACAAACAACTAGGCTCACCCTCATAGTCAAAACATAACTAAAAGGAAAAGTCTTATACATAGCAAAAGATCATGAGCAACGTCCCCGGAATGGAGGACTCACCAATAACCTTGATAGGAAATCGTATTAGCCACACGGAGGAGGATGGTCAAGCGGTGCTCCGGTCCCTACATGGTGACATCATGTAGGCATAGAGTATGCGTTAGTACGTTTGAATGTACTAAGTATATGGGATGCAATGCAATGCAACAAGGGATGGACATCATAGGCAAAATGCATAATCGTACCCGATAGATAGCATATTAATGAGATGATATGTATAATGATGCTTATATAAAAATCATATTTAGTGGGACATAGTACATATGTGGTGAGTGACCATCAATATAGTATTTCCAAGGCCTACCACCCCCTTGGAGAGGCGAAAGAGGTACAAACCCCTCAATGTGGTTACCCGGGCCTACAACCCCCCGAGCTAGGCTTGGTCGACTCACACACTATATAGAGAAAATCATATACATGTATCCATTTCATCATCATTTCAATACTTATATAATCATCCGACTCATAGGACGTACATTGGACCTTCCATTTCATAAGAATTCTATAAATGGCATTTTATCAAACATATGGTGGGCTACTTGTTCATGTAAATAAAATCATGTGTTTCAAGAGTACTAAGTCCAACCAATTCCGAAATACATATAAATCAGCCCACCAACAACATACATATATATATACATATATAACAACCTTCATAATTTGATCATTGAGGCATGAAAACCATAAACATCATATAATCATTCCATTTCATGATAATATACAAAAATAGACCATAATAGGATGTGTAGTAATAATTCCATAATTCAAGAGTTCATAAATGATCATAAGGACCCATAAACTTGAAGTAAAATAGAGGATAAATGGTTGGACTTGTGGAAAGGAAGGTTTCCACAATCAACCCACATACCTCAACTTTGGAGAATTCTTGATGAAGATTGGAATGGAGAATTGCTTGAGATTGAATCTTGAATCCGGAATTAAAGCTTGGGATCCTTGAATTTGGTTGATGATCTTGGTGGAATTTTTTGGAGAGGGTTTAGAGAGAGTTTTTGGATGTTTGAGAAATGTTTTAGAGACTTGGAATGAACTAATGATATATAGGGAATATCATATGCCCTTTGGAAAAAAAATTGTCCAACACTTAGAAAAAATAATGGGGCGGGTGAACAGTGTTTCGGCTTACTGGAAATGGCACTTTTCTGCCGGTGAGGTTTTACGAAAATGGTCATAACTCCTTCATCCTAACTCGGAATGAGGTGAAACAAATTGCGTTGGAAAGCTAACTCACAAAGCTTTAATTTTGATAGTTTGAGCTCCTTCCAGTTCCTTGTGTGCTGAGAGATATGCCCCTTTAAAGTTGACCCTCAAAATCGCATTTTTTTGCGATTTTCGAATTTTGATACGGTTGTTCTAAAATTCGGGTTAGACTCATTTCCCACTCAATTTGACCCCCTGAATAAGAATATGAAGTCGAATTTCCGAAATCATGCACGGATTTTGAGATATATGGAAATTACAATTTTAGGTGTTTCCGAAGCACATTTTCGGGCATTTTTGGGGTCGTTTCACGTGGTCATCACCACGAGCTGTGATGTAGCTCGTGTGGAAGGGGCTGTTTTGGCCAGCCTTTGCTTAGCCATTGCTTAGCCCACCATGAGCCACACCACGAGGCGTGGTGGTGGTCGGGGAAGGTGAGACAGTGTCCATGTAAGAGTGGACTGGCCTAGTCCTCTTCCTTGGCTCTAACCCTCACACTTAGCCCTAGTTTAGTCTACTATTTTCTGGAGTGTTACATTATCCCTCCCTTGGGAACATTCGTCCTCGACTGACACTTTTAGACACCTTACGGAATTATAGACACAAGACTAGCAGCCCAACAAGCATCACACATCAATAAAATGCACAAATCAGAGGAGGAAACATCAACTCCATTTCAATATACTCAATGCAACACAAGAAAGTAGTAACTACATCTACAAACCCATTATGCATGAAATCCTCATAACTATGTATGTTGAAGGAGGAACTACCATCTCCTAGTCATAACATGCTCAACATACTCTCATGGAGCTCATATCTAATTACTCTCGAAAAACATTTCATTGAAGGAGGAATTTCTCAACTCCTAACCAAAGCATGCTCATATATTATTCTCATGATGTACAATAGATACTCATACTAAACGCATTACATCATTGAGGAAAAACAAATCACATAAACTCATTTTCTTTCAAGAC
>NW_006239547.1:169049-173399 GCF_000226075.1 Solanum tuberosum
AAGGAGGAATTTCTCAACTCCTAACCAAAGCATGCTCATATATTATTCTCATGATGTAAAATAGACACTCATACTAAACGCATTACATCATTGAGGAAAATCAATTCACATAAACTCATTTTCTTTCAAGACACAAGTTTTCATGAATATGCATTATAGAAGGAAGTCATGGCAACACCAACACACAATAATATTGCTAGTTAGGCACACCATCTCCCCCTTTGGGGGTAAGCCTATACTAACTCTTCCAAACATCATTTATCATATGGTCATAGGAGGAAATATCTTCTCCAATTAAAAGCAAGCTCAACACAACATTATGGAGCCAATATGCCATATCATCAAAAACATATAAAGCATGTTCATCAAATCATCCCATGAAGTTAAATATGGCATCATAATACCAAAATGCACAACATCATGAGGAACATAAATCATGAAAACTCATTTTATTATTAAACATTTATTCCCAAGAACATGCATAACATAAGGAGATCATGGAAACACATAAATCACACATGACTCTAAATTAAAACAGATCACAAGGAACTCTCTGTCTCAAGCAACAATAGGAGTAGAAGAAAGAGATGAGGATATAGGGACTCTCAAAATCTTGATATCTAAACATACTATCTCCCCCTTGGGATTAAGGCCCATACTAAAACCTCAATTGCCACTTCTTTCAACCAATCGCCAAAGACATAGCCAAAACTCATAATAACTTTGCTGGTTCAAAAACCACTAGAGGTCTAATAACAATGCATCTCAACCTTACTGACTCCACTCAAGATTTCATATGAGCCTACAAAACCGGGACTAAACTTCCCAAACTCAATGTACTTCTCAAGGTGAGAATTCCAAGACAATCTAAATCATGAACATCAAGGACACACAATGACCTTACTATCTAAGCACATCATCTCTTTTAACTCTAAGGTAAGCCCAAGTTATCATTAATCCTTCACATCCATTACACAAGGTGATTCTAGACAATGGTGACTTATACTTCTACCCTTTTTAAATGAGTCTATTCCCTCCACATAAATAGGCTTTTCTCAAACACCTTTTTCATCAAACCTTCCAATCTACCAAAAACTCAAAATGGTCAAGTAGGGTTCTACCATCATTATCTTGGGACTTAGCATTAGATACCCTCTTTTGGTTAAGTCTTGGGTAAACCTTAGAAAAGCTTTGTCCATAAAAGTTTGGTCTATTCAACCTTCCTTGAGAGGAACTATCACCATCAAGCATATACCTCTTTGTTCCTCTAGACCTCTCTTCAAGTTTCTCCCTTTCAAACCGTTGAGCATGAATCATAAGAAAATTAATTTGCATATTACAATCCAACATGGTCACATGACATTCTTTTGCTATCAAGTCGAACACACCTGACACAAACTTACTCATATTTATCCTAGGGTCAGCCACTATGGATGGAGCATATCTTGACAACCTAGTGAACATCCTAGCATAATCCTTAACACTTATTCCACCTATTGATAAGTGGCCAAACATCAACCCTCATTTCTCTTTCAATTTTATTATGGTTGGATCAAGACAATTCTAGACCATTTCAACCCATATTATCACCTTTGGTGGAATCTACCAACCAACCATATCTAGGTATTATCTAAACACCCTACTCAAAATGACCATACTTAAGATCAATCTTAAAAGATAACAAACTCTTTGAAGTTGGTCAACACTTACACACTTCTAGGTGGTACATGCAACCCTCAAAGTCAACCTCAAGACACCACACAATCCAAACTCATGGCATAGAATTTCCCCCCTTTCCACTCTCGGATAGGCTCATTCGGAAACTAACAATTTGACTATATGGGTTCTATCATCACATAGGAGCATGATAATAACACTACCAATCCATCCTAAGGATGACATCTAAATATAGCATATCAAGTCCTATCTAGTTACATAGTCATAATTGACATAATAACCAACATCTTCTCCCTTGCTCCTTGTAGCATGAGCCATTCGAGTAGTCACATCTTGAAGACCACCGGCTAGAGAAAAAGACCTTATAGAGTTAATCTCTATGGCACGATTAGAGAATGAAGAAGTGAGATTTCCTAATCATCTTGTAGCCTCTCATTCATAAATGTGACGCGCTTCACACTATGAACAAGACTCTACTCGATGTGGCTTATGACACATCAACCTAAAATCATCCCAAAATCTTATGCTCTAATACAAAGTTTGTCACGACCCAGGGGTACCCCCTAGACGTAGCATGGCGTACCTGACACCAAAGGGGTCGCATACAAGCCCTTAGCATATCATAAACATAAAAATCATAAAATGATACAGAATTAAAATATTTCTTTACGATCATAGGCTTTCATAAAAGAGAATGGGAGTCTAGACATTTGTCTCATTTAGCCATCTAATACAATAGAATATCTAATAGGGACACAACCCTTACAATAGTTCTCAAATGACATACTAAAAGAAAATACTAAGTAAAGATACTCGTCCTCGAATTTTGAGGACTCACCAACTAGCAAGGAGAATGAAATATTCCAAGCTTTAACCAATAGCAGATCACCTTCAAAGACAAAACCCTACACTTATAGAAAATTTAGAAATATGGGTTAGCATAAAAATGTACTAAGTATGGAAGCCATACATAAAACCTTTAAAACATGCTAAAAGGGACATTTTCGTTGAAACCATGCTATATGCCAATTTGAACATCGTCTTTGAAATAGTGGGAGAACGTACTCTTAAAACATTGCACATATAGATCATCATAGCATGAAAGGTAACAACATAAACATAAGAATAGTCTCCAATCATAGATATAGCGCAAATATCAATAATCATAAGAGATAATGCACATACATAGTCAAATACCAAGACCATCTCATCATAATAGAATCATCACTAAAGTAACCCTAAGTTTTACTTGTGCCATGTATAGATAAGATCCCGTAACCCTATATACACTAAGTACCACTTTTAGGTCACCATGTTTATACTTGTCATACATTAGTCTCATCCATAGTTAATACTCATTGACAAAGAAACATTCATATTCATTAGCTCATGTCAAGGAAAGTAAATCATAACAACCATTCAAATAGAGCATGCATGAATTCATAAATAATTATAATGTAATCAAATCATACCATGGCTACTCTCAAAATCTACTTGTGCCATGTATGAGTGAAGTCACATACCCTCACTCACACTAAATAGATCTTCTTGAGGAGTCATTAGTCATAGCTCATGTTTCATGTTCATAGTTCATTTACATAAGAGAAACACACCATGGCTACTCTCAAGGTCTAGTTGTGCCATGTTTCAATAGCATCCCATAATACTACTCATACTAAGTAGATCCTTTTGAGGAACCATAGCACATAACTCACTTTCTTGTTCATTAGACGAAATATTGACTTAACCTACATAGACCATGTGAGCTACATGGAAACCGGTGTCGTGTAACCTCACACCGAAAGAAGGTGTCCTACTTGCCTAAGGTAGAACTAAATGTATTAGATTTTAGGTGTATCCACTAGCTAAAGACCTATGTGGGCACATAGTTATGGGATAGAGAGATTGCTTCTAGAAACCCGGTCTACTGTATTGACGGGAGAGTTTCCATCTCATGAGTTCATTTGTAGAAGACCCGACCTATTATATTATCGGGAAGGCCTCTACCTCATTTTCCATATGCACTCGGTGCTAAGAATTATTTTCCAAAATTACTTGTTTAGTCTTGAATTGGATTTACGTGTTTGAATGAGTATTTTACCCCTCATTCAACCCAACTCATAAAATATCTCATAGATTCAAGGAGGTGGGAACTAACTTTCAACCTTAGAATCACTATTAGTATGTGAGTAAACCTTTCACACCAAGATCATGTGTTTTCATGAGAATGGACTTTCAATCAACATAATAAGATCATCATGGTCACGTACATATTATGCATAAAAATGTGTAAAGGTGCATATGAGAACTAGACTTTCAATTAACACCATAGATACATCATATTCATGTTTATGCATGGAGTGTGTGTATGTAATTGTCCTTGCAAAGACACAACAACAACACTATCATCATAGACACTTCCCTCTCAAAGTGTTCATAAGTATGTACATCATATCACAATCATGAATAATTCAAATATATTGCATTCAAGGATCATAGACCATACAAATCAACACATCTAACATTCATTATAGTAGACATGGATATAATCGTAATTCGAGTAGTACATTCATTGCATGTGTAAGTTCATATACTCATATTGTAGGTCATGTGGGTAAAGTCCTTCCACAATTATATCATATACAATTCAACATGCATAATAGCTTTCTTCTT
>NW_006239547.1:173415-218293 GCF_000226075.1 Solanum tuberosum
CCTCAACATTCATAGCTCATTCATATTAGCTATTACCCTTAAGGCCCTAGGAGTCATCTTCATGTTACAGGCTTTATTCTCAAGTATTACCTCGCTTGGTCATTATGTAAACCTAATTCTGAAGGTAAACTAACCACATGCTTCATTCTTGATCAATTATAGTCATTTAGTATCATATTAAGTCAATCCCAATACTACTCAACCATGACCTAACATATAAGCCCTAATCAAGTTTATTCATGTCTACAAGCTTTACTTATCAGCAATTCATATCTAAGTCATCTAATCTAAGGCAATTCATAAAGAAAATCATCAGTCTTAGAAGATCACATCTAGCCCCTCAATTTGCCTCATTCATGGCACAAAATTAGGGTATATGAATTTTACCCTAGAATCTTAGGTTAATCAAGAATACATGTATATTCATACTAAAATCATACAATTAAATCATAATCAACCGACAACCACTCAATTGGAATAATTACAACATACATAACTCTATCACATTCTACTAGTATCAACCAATACCCATACTTGAGGTCCAATTTGGGGAAATGAGGAATCCATGGATTCTTGGGTAATTTATCATTAAAATAGTTGTAATTCATCAATATAATCATAATATAAATCAATTAAGTAATTGAAATCGTTTTTGAAAGGGAATACATGGCTTAGAGTGAAAACCCACTTTTGGAGAATTTCAACTTTGAGAACTAGAGTTTTGAAGGGTTTTATGGAAGGAAACTATCCATAAATCAAGACTACCATATCCTAATTGAATCTTTCCTTACTAATTGGAGTAGAGAAGATGAGTTATTGATCCCTAGTCTTCAAGTTCTTCTTCTTCTTCTTCAATGGAGGTTTCCTAGAGAGAGAAATATTTGAGAGGAGGGAGAACTTTTTGATTTGATTTGGGTCTTGGGATGAATGATTTAATTGGGTGAGTTTCGGGTTTAAAATGACTTTTATAGGGGTCCTAGGTTTGTGCAAAATAACATATCTTTGAGTTAAAACGATTGAAAAAAGACCCAATAAGTTCCCCTGCTGGAAACTGCCGAAATGGCATGATGGACTCCTTCACGGACCGTCATCATTACCACGGCCCGTCAAACGGGTCATGAAGAATTATCAGCATGATAGTTCTTCACTATTTCGGGCATAACTTTTACTACGAGATCGAAATTGGGCAAACTCGGTGGCGTTTGAAAGAGGACTCAGAGAACTTTAATTGGATATGTAATGGCCCACCTAAATCGCTTTGAGCTATGAGATATGACCATTTGAAGTTGACCCTAAACTCTAAGTCTAGCAAAAAGCCCTTCACGTGAGGCTCTACGAGCCGTGGTGCCTTTCGTGGTCATGGTACAGTAGCTAGGCAACCTTCCCCTTAACCCCTAAATATCAAAGGCACAACCACGAGCCTTCCCACGAGCCGTGAAGTGGCTCTTGTGGAGAGGGCTGTTTTGGACAGCTTTTGTTTAGCCACTGCCTAGCCCACCACGAGCCACACCATGAGCAGTGGTCCTCACCACGAGCCGTGGTGGTGGTCGTGGAAGGTTAGGCAGTGTCCGTGTAAGAGTGGACTGCCCAAGTCCTCTTTCTTGGCTCTTGCCCTCTTCCTTGGCTCTAACTCTCACAATTTGGCCCTAGTTTAGTCTACTATTTTCCGGAGTGTTACACCTTCTACCAAAATTCATCTAATTCAAGTAGCTGGTTAACATGGTTCCTTGAAGCCATATCCCAAATTAGGTTCACCTTTTTTTTAATGCCCATAAGGCTTTGTGCTGTCAGTTAATAGGAAACTGACAATACTTCCTGAACACTAACTGGTAAGGTGACATGCCAATGGGGGTGTTGAAGGTAGTTCTATATGCTCAAAGTGCACCATCAAGTTTTCTAGATCAATAATTCAGTTGACGTTCATATTTTTGGCCAATACGTTCTTTATTTCACGATTAGACACTTCGACTTGACCGCTTGATTGTGGATGGTATGGTATGGTGACCTTATGTTTTACCCCGTAATTAGATATAGAGGCTTTAAATTGGCGATTACAGAAATGGGAACCGCCATCACTTATAATGGCTCTTGGGGTACAAACCATTTGAAAATATACCTCTTGAGGAATTTTGTGACATTCCACCCTTCGTTTTTAGGCAATGCAACAACTTCTACCCATTTTGACACATAGATTATTGCCACTGCAATATACTTGTTCCTGAATGAACCAGGAAAGGGTCCCATAAAATCAACTCCCCTCACATCAAAGAACTCTACTTCGAGAATTGGTGAAAGAGGCAACTCATGCCTCTTTGAAATACTAACTTTTATCTAGAAATGCACACAAGTCTTATGAAATGCATTAGCATCCCGATAAACCATCAACATATTATAACAACATTTCAATACCTTGGAGGCTGTATGAATACCTCCATGATGCCCACACACGGGTGATGTATGGAAGGCCTCAAGCATGGCTCACATCTCCACTTCAGGTACACACTGTCGGATAACATGATCAACACACTTTATAAAAAGATAAGGATTATCCCACACATACTTTTTAACATCAAACAAGAATTTCTTCTTTTAGTAGTGGTTGAATCCCTCAAGCAATAATCTGCACAATCAAAACTTTGCATAATCCGCGTACCATGGTATCGAAATATGGGAGATCATCATCACTGACTCATTGGGAAATGCATCATTAATGTTTCTCCCATCAGCCAATGCATCACTTAATCTAGCCTTGATAGGTGGTCGGCTACTTGATTTTCACAACCTTTCCGATCTCTTACTTCAAAATCAAACTCTTGGAGAAGAAGTAACCATCACATGAATGTAGGCTTAGATTCCTTATTTTTAATCAAATAAATGAGGGTTGCATGGCCAATATCCACCAATACTTTGGTACCGAACAAATATGATTTAAATATTTCAAAATCATACATGAAGGGTTACAATTCTTGCTCAGTCAAGGTGTAGTTCTTTTCGACGCAATTTAATATCTTTCTATAATAAAAAATGGAATGAAAAAGTTTGTTCTTAAGCTAAAAAGTGCCCAATGACAACCCACTTGCATCACACATCATTTCAAATAGAAGACTCTAATCGGGGGAAATTATGATCAAGGACGAAACAAGTTTCTCTTTAAGGCTCACAAAAGATTTCATACAAGTAGCATCAAACTCAAAAGCACTCTTTTTTTCGAGTAGCCGACACAATAAAATAGCCACCTTTGAGAAGTCTTTTATAAATCTTCAATAGAATCCGGCATGATCAAGAAAACATTGCACACCTTTCATCGACATTGAGGGAGGTAATTTGGAAATAACATCTACATTGGCATGATCTACCTCAATCCCTTTTCTTCATATTTTATGCTCAAGGACGATGCCCTCCATTAGCATAAAATGAAAATTTTCCTAATTAAGAACCAAGTTTGATTCCACACATCGTTGTAGTACCATATCCATATGATGTAGAGATTATTAGATTGAATCACCAACTAGGAAAAATCATCCATGAAGACTTCTATGGATTCCTTCACCGTATATGCAAAGATTGATATCATGCATCTTTGGAAAGTAGTAGAGGCATTGCGCAATCCAAAGGGCATTCGCTTGAAAGTTAAGGTCCCATAAGGACAAGTGAAGGTGGTTTTTTCTTGATCCTATGCTTCTATGGATATCTGATTGTAACAAGAATATTTATCTAAGAAACAACAACACCCCTTCCCCGCAAGCCGATAAAGTATTTGATCGATGAACTACATGGGGAAGTGGACCAAGAGTTTATCTTCCTGTAATTCATACACTCTCTACCCAGTCACGGGCCAAGTAGCCACAAGTTCAGCCTTCTTATTTGGAACCACTGTCATTCCCCTTTTTAGGAACACATAGAACTTGGCTCACCCATTAGCGATCTCCAATAGGGAAAATTATTCTTACATCAAACAATTTTATTATTTCTTTCTTCACGAGTTTTTGCATTGGAGGATTTGACCTCTACGTGCTCAATTCATTTCTTACATACTTCTATTAGTAGTATCTTTTTTAGTACACACTCGATAGAAATTCCCACAATGTGCACAATTGACAAAGCCAATACTCTAATATGTTTTTTCTACACCTTTATCAACAACTCTACCTACAATGTTTGAGGTCATTTGCAATAATAGTTGGTAATGTATTATCGGCTCCTAAGAAGATGTATCTAAGATTAGGTGGAAGTACTTTGAATTTCTATTTTTGGGGCTCTAAGATGGATTGTGTGGTCGTGGTTCCTCTCGACTAGACAAGTCAATGTCTAATTTTTTTGGATTTGAAGTGTATGATCTCAGACCAACAAGAGTAGAAACAAACTCATCATAATCACTTATTTCTTTTTCATCATACTTGAGTAACACGGCAACTAAAATATTTCCACTATATTTTGCCTCACCAATACTAGCCACTGCCTCATTAATTTGATCCAAATGTGACACCATATGCAGATCGCTTGGATATTTCATAATCATACAAATGTTGAAACTAACCTCTTCTTCATTAATCCGAAATTTCAACTCACCCCCCTCAACATCAACCAAAGCTTTGCTGGTAGCCAAGAATGGCCTACCAAGTATAATGGGATCTCATTATCAATTAGACAATCTAATAACACGAAGTCGACCGGGTACACAAACTTGTCCACCTTTAGTAGAACATCATACACTACCCCAACTGGTCTTTTTATTGAAGGATATACCATCAACAATCTCATATTTGTCAGTTTTGGCTCATCAAGCCCAAGCTTATTGAAGACATTCAATGGCATTAACTTTATACTAACCCCGGATCGCATAATGCATTAGCAAATGTGCACATAGCAATGGTACATGGTATAGTGAAGGCCCTCGGGTCTTTCTTCTTCACAATGTCATTATTTGTCATGACGGTACTACATGTTTGAGATATCTCTAAAATTTCACAATCAAGCAATCTCTCCTTTGTGACCAACTCCTCCATAAATTTGGCATACCCAGACATTCCACCAATGCATCAACCAATGGAATATTTATGGATAAATTTGTGACTTACCCCAAGAATTTCTGAAACATTGCATTATCGTCTTTCTTCCTCAACAATTCAGGAAAAGGAAAGGTTATTTTTATTGGAGTTTTAGAACTTGGGGCCTTAGCATTGTTATCACCCTTGCTTGCTTATGGGCCATTTTTATCATCTTTGGCTAATGGAGCTTCAACTTGTTGCAGTGACTAATATTATCAACATACACTCTTTTTTACCATGATAAAAAATAACATGTGCATTGTATAGCATTTTTTCGCCTCTAGTTGCCACAACTTACACTTGGGTAGCATTTATTAAGTCCACATTCATGTGGCCCACCAACTCTTCCTTTGGATTGAAATACGCAAGAGCTGCAATCTGACACATTTTTTCTTCAAGTAGTTTTATTGAAGATAATGGGAAGTAACCGTATATGTCAATGAGAAGAGTGATTTCTCATCTCTTTCAATATAATATCAGTTCCTTCAATTTATCAAGAATGTTGGCGAACAACTCTCGGTCCAATAACTTTCTAGACTGGTTTGGTCATGAAATGATACATATTCTTCTCTATCACGCTCACTTCCATCCCAACTCTCCCTTTTATCACACCAATTATCATCATCCCAACTACTATCACTACCCCTGGTCGAACCTAAATTTTTGGTAAGCCTTGGATAACTTAACAGCAAGCCCCCATTTGGCATCCTCTCAATTTCATGTTTATACTGCATGCACCCCCAAACTTAGTATTCCCATTACTCATATCAATTGCTTTCACTAATCTCATACCACTTGACATGACATGTCTTGGCAATATCTAAAGTTGAGCAATCAATTTAGTGATCGCGCTCTCGACTATTCTCTTCTTATTCCTTAATCATCCCCAAATATGGAAGCGACACATGATCTTCACAAGTATGGAAACCATGATTAATTTTTTTTCATGTCATCAAGTGACCTTGAGGCCACTACAAATGGTTGCCTCACTATTCCCCCTTGGATAAGATGATCAACCATTCCTTTGTTCACTGTATTGAGCCATCGGTAGAAGTATTGCAATAATAACCTGTCTGGAATGCCATGATTTGAAAATTGCAAAAGTGGCCTCTTGAAAAATAACCATGTTTCATGAACGGGTTCCCCATCAACTCTTTTGATATTTTGAATGCCATCCCTTAGTTTCACCATTTATGAAGGAGGGAAAAACCTTTCTAAAAATGCCTCAATCAATTCCTCCCATGAAGTGATGAATATTGGTGGTAGATCAATCAATCACTTAATTGCATCTTTCATTAAAAAAAAAAGGAACAACCTCAACCGAATTGATTCTTGTGAAATACCTTCAACAGTGAAAGGCCCGCACACATTTACAAACTTTTGAAGGTGGTCTCGGGAGTCTTCATTCCCAAAACCTCCAAAAAGTCCTCTTATTTTGATATGTTACAACATTGGGTCGGTTATATTAATTGTGGCATTCTTGGGAGTAGGAGGTAACCAAATTGCTCTTACTTTCCCTGTGACATTGAGATTCGTATCTTCCCTATTGCTTACATATAATTTCAGCCATAGTGACTAGCATTGTTACTTCCATTAAGACTCATGTTTCCACCTATAATTATAAAACACAAATCACAAAACAAATAACCTACAACAAATAAACAAGTTCACAAACTAACATCACAATTTGAATTCTTAGCCATCACTCCCCAACAATGACATCATTTTTAATAATTCTTAAATTATCATAAAAAACAATTAAGAGAATAAATAAGTCATTGTCAATAAAAATACCCCACTAAGAGTCGGGGTCGAATCCCACTGGGAGTGATATGGTAAAAAGAGTTTAATTCGGAAATTGTTGATGTAACCTATCCTTGTAGTAATTAATAAGGGAGTGGATAATTCCAAAAATATTAACGAGAAAGTTTAGGAATCCATTATCACCGCTAGACTAACACAAAAAATAATATGCAAGCAAGAAATAATCTAGGGGTCTGGGGGTTTGTATTGATCGCATAAAGTGCTCAATGTGCTTGCTCAAGAGAAACTAGACAATCATAGATAAGATGTATCCTCATTAATGATAAAAATATTCTTTGATCTCAAAGTATCAAGGCACATAAGAACCTTTCAGTCTCATATATGCAAATTATCAATTAACCTATTACTTTATAAAAATCCCTTTTTCGAGCAGATTTAGCAATAAAGATAATTCTATAGTTCCTTTCTCAAGTAGAATATAGTAATCAGATCCACATTGCAAGTATGAAGACATTTAACCACTTCTATTAATCTCTTTGGGCAATCAATTAAAGATCTAGTCTAGGTTTAAGTTGGCCACCTAAACCCATCAATTAGTTTCTTGCTAAATAAGTTGAATACATAATAAAATAGCAACACAATAGAGCAAGACACCAAAACCACTAAAATACATCAACACCCAACCTCATAATCACACCCCTAGTCTTTGTGGTTTTAGCCTCACATGATAAAAGGGAAAGAGATTATACCCAAAGTAAATTCATCCATTACTTGTAGATAATAATCAATAATCTTCAAGACCTACTTCGAATTTAACTCTCCAAATGTCGATTACTAGGCTATCCAAAACGCCAAAACTAAGGATGATAGAGAAAAAGCTCAAACTCAATATCTTAAAGTTGGAGATGGTAAAAGTTACATTTTCTCTATCTAAAACTAGCTATTTATAGTTTCCATAAAAATAAATTTGAAATTATTTGGCAACTTTTTTGGCGACATTTGTTGGACTTGCCTAACACATTCAGCTGATCACTGTCTAGTTGTTCAACTCTCGATTTCTTTGTCTCAGGCTTCAAATATTTGAATTCATAGTCGGCGAACTCGACTAAGTAAACCTTTAACTTTCATCCTATTTCCAATTACAACCTTGATTGCCTTCCCATCCTTCATTTTAGCTCTGATGCCTGCCATATAAAGAGGTAAAACTCACCTCACCTTTTCTCATTCGGCAGAATGACAAATACTTGTTTAATCACCAACTCGGATTGAACCCTTTTTATCAAACACTTTCAACTTTAGTAAAGGTACTCATTTTGGTGATCGCCCTTCTCTTCTAGTGAGCTTCAGCTTGGAGTTTTTACTCAATTTTTAAATATTTTTGCCCTCCCTTGTGCGGTTTTGTCCATTAGCTTTCATTACTACATAACATCAAAATATCACATTAGGATAAAATTAGGCATTGAGGACACTAATTGTTGAACTAAAATGGCCTCAAATGGGTGTAAATCTACTATTCCCCAAGTAACTTAATTATTTCACATTCTTGATACTTTGACATGCTAAAACATGGATGAAAATTAGACATAAGGAAAATAATTGGGTTCATAATTTTTGAAGAAATTTATGAGTAATTCTATGATTTTTAGTAATTTGTGCTTGAGTTTGTGTTTAGACATAAAATTTGGATGTTTGAGTACGAAATTTAAGGGCATAAAGTTTGAATTTTTTTACTGTCATTCTATCGGATCATCAAGTTACTATGTAGAACCAATGATTCGCCAATGTAATCCCAAATTCAAGTGAATATTATTGTGTTTAACATGTGTTTGAGGTTGGTGTTGTACAATTTTGAATCAGCATGCAACAGCCGAAACGTTGGTTGCCATAAACTAATTTTGCCTTTTAATGATGACAAAGCTGCAGAAGCATAACTTCTTCTGCACCTATGATGCCTCTCTTGCAAAGATGCTTTTGCTGGTGTCAGGATATGATAATGTGTAAGTCCAATGAAGCAGAAAACGTTCCACAGGATCAAGTCTGCTCCTCCGAAGATACTCCTTCAGGTGCAATGTAGCGCTATATTTCTATATTTGACATCCTTGTTGTGTTAGTTTAGCCCATTTCTTTGTCTCAATTGCAATGAATTATGATGCTAGATATGTAACTACGCCCATTCCGACATTGTTTCACATTTATAGGTACTCTCCAACATAAAGATGTCTCAAGACTAAGATGAGAATATTTGTTTAACGGATGATAGTGAGGAGGAAATGGAGGAAGCACAATATTATTGTGAAAGGTTCTAATTGGCGGATTATGAACGGTGATACTACAACAATCTCCTCAACAAGACCTGAAAGTTAGATAGAGGGGCTGAAGAAATGAGGTTGCTGGAACTTTTTCTACAATTTTGGGTAGATTGAAGACCACACGTTTGAGTTGCTTTGTACCTACTCCTTGTAAAGGAAATGAAGCACTGCAACAAATTCGATTATCAGGGACAAATACTTTCGTCATTTATAAATCATATTTTGTCACTAAAAATCTTGTAAGACGAAAAATAATTCGTCAATCAGTTGTCACTAAATGTGTCGCTAAAAGTATACAAATATGATTTAGTGCTTTGTCGCTAAAAGTATTATTTTACTACAAAAAGAAAAATCGTCCCCAAATGCTTAAACATTTTTTACAAATTTATTTGTCGTAAAAGGTATTTTTTTTTGTAGTTAATAGTATGTTTTGTTACTAAAAAGGTTATTACTACTAACATAACTATATTGTCGCTAATTATTTTACGTCAATCTGTGATGAAATCAATTGTCTCTAAAGTTATATGTATTTCGTAGTTGAACAAAATCTAATTTCGTCACTAATGACTATATTTTCTACGATAAAAATTATTTTGTTCTTAAATGTATTAATTAGGGATAAATTTATTATTATAAAAAAGGTGAATGTTCATATTATCTCCCATTTCAATTTTTTAACCCCTCCCAAGGAGCAGCTCTCACTTTATGCTTTCATGAAGACTCAAACTCACCACCTTAAGGTTGGAAGTGACGAGTGCTTACCATCCGATGAACTCTCTCTTGTCTCTCATTTTTATTTTATTTTTAACTTCATTCACTTCTTTCAAATTTAACTTCCGTAGAAATAATATATTATATGATTATTTATACACATACACAAATGTATGAAATTTACCACCAATAATTCATTCAAATGTAGATTATATTTTAATTAAACTGTATATCTTTTAAATTATCTTTAAATATATTTAGTACGATTCTGTCATTTTCTTTATTAATTTTTATAAATTTTATAAATTATTCAGTACAATTATGAATATATATAAAATTAAACTGTCGATTTTATTAAAATAAATTGAATAATCGGTTCAATTTGATCAATAAATCAAGTTTTTTGAAAAAAAACATTGATACCCATAACTATAGTATTTAATCATAATATATTTGAAATCCTAGTTGGTTCGTTTCTTTCATTTGTGCTTTCATTTTTTAGTTTATTTCAAATTTCACTGATGGAAAAAGTTAATAGAAATTAATTAAATATTTCGCACCTTTGCAAAGTCAAAGTTTGTAAGTTGATGTTATCTATGTATAATTGCTCTACGTACGTATGTGGAATTACTATTAAATATGTACATATTTTTAGGCAGAAGCAAATAGATCGACTTAGTCTATGCAGTTTACCAATCACAAATCAATAGGCACGCTCAAAAATTAGCCCCAAGACTTGAGAAATTATTTTTTCTATCATCTTTATTGATGAATGTGTATCAAATAAAAAATAAAAGTATTAAACCAACAAATATTAGCAATATAGTGGTAGAACTGTACCCCACTCACGGTACTTATAACCTGGTATGTATTTTTCAAATGATACATTTCATAATTTCATAATTTAAGAAAATTGATAGATTGAACTTTTTCGTTTTGACAAAATCGACCGAATTCGTTGGTTTTAATATTTTCCCTCGCCAATTAACGAATGGACTCTGTCTATTTTTTATGAAGCACTTGTATTATTCTTTTTATAAGTTGTCACTTGTAATTATGAACAATTGTAGTAAAAAAAAATTGTATTTAGCTATGAAATTTTTCGTAGCAAATAGTTGAATTATTCACTACAAATTTTAAGTCGTCGCTATTTAACACCTTACATATTTTGTGACAGTTCTTTTGTTGTCACTAAATCACAGATTGATTAGAGACAATAAAATCTTCTTTACCAATTATTTATATTATTAGTGACGAAAATAAATGTCATAATTAAAGCTATATTTTTATAGCTAAAACTTATAATATTTCACTACTAACTCTAATTTATCGATATTGTAACAACATTATTTTTTAGATGAAATTTTTTTGTGTCCAAATATTAATAAATTTTAAGACAACATAATTTGTCATGAATTAGATACATTATTAGGGACGAAATAACGTGTCACTGATAATTTTAAATTCGTGACTAACACTGCTTAACAAATTGCGTGAATTAATTTTTTGGTGGAAAACTTTAGTGGACAAAACGTTGCTACGGCTTTTTATGTTTCGTCACTAAAAGCATGCGTCTCATATATTTAAGCATGAAAAGTAAATTTTATCACTAAAAGTGTACGGACTTCAATGATTCTGAAGTGACCATCCTAGAAAGAATTGTATAGTTCATCCCGGAGCATATTAATACATTTTATGGGCTTCAAAACCATCCACTTGAGCCAATGCAAAGAAATGGAAAAATCTCTAAAGAATGGTTGGCTTCAAAATTTTGTCCCCCAGGGAGTGATATCAAATGGAAAAGTGGCAAGAGGGTAATTGTGGCTAGTGATTTTAGGGTAGGGGCTAAAATGTGGCTCAATATTATTTGCAGTTAGGAATCCCCATGATCAAATGGTTCTAATGTGTTCTTGCACTTAGGCTAAGATTGATTGGGTAACAAATGGATTGGGTAAAATACTAGTTTACCCATATTTTCATGAGTAAATAGTACTCTACTTAAGAATTCAACATGGAGAAAATATTTTAGTCTTTTTTTAGATGAAATATGTTGAAAATGCTTCATTTAGTTTTATTGTATCATTAAAGTAAAAAACAAATCCTATAACTTTTCAATATAAAATAAATTTATGCTTTTCTAGAAAACAAGTAAATTTTTTACTTATTTTCTCATGTTTGGTTGGTGGGAAATCCTATAACTTTTCAATAAAAAATAAATTTATGTTTTCCTAGAAAATGTTTTCCTGGAAAACAAGTAAATTTTTTACTTATTTCTCATGTTTGGTTGGTGAGTAGAAAATATTTTCCGGAAAAGATTTGTAGTGTTTGGTTTATGAATGAAAAATATTTTTGAGAAATATCTTTTATTTTTACTAGAGTAGAAAATAATTTTTGAAATTGAAAATATCTTTTAAAAACAAACTTAAATTATTTTTCGGGATTGGCGAGGGGGTGGGGGTGATAGGGGGGTGAAAAAATAAAAATTTGAAGTTAAAAATATTTTTTAAAAACATTTTTTTTTTTTGGGTTTGGGGAGGGAGGGGGGGGGGTGATAGGGGGGATCGAAGGTAGGGGTGAAAAAATGAAATTTTGAAGTTGAAAATATTTTTTAAAATCAAACTTAAAATTATTATTTTTAGGGGTGAGGGGCTGGTAGGGAGGTGGGTGATGGAGTGGTGGAGGGGGGTCGAGGTAGGGGTGAAAAAATGAAATTTTGAAGTTCAAAATTTGTTTGAAATATAAACTTAAATTATTTTTTTTGGGGGTGGGGACTTGTAACACTTCGGATCTCAAAATGGAAAAAAATCCTAGCTTTCAGAAAACTGGTGCCAATACCAACGAAACCTCCCACGAACAGTAGGTAGGACCACGGACCGTAGGTGGGGTTCCGTCGTTAAGGGCCAAGTCGTAATAATCTCTGATCCCACCCACGGTCGACCAATACGGTCTGTGGTTGGACCTATGGATCGTAGGTGAGGGTCAACAGCCATTTAGAGGGAAATTGCTGATGGATCAACTTCAAATGGTCATCACTCATAGCACACAAATAATTAGGTGTCCCATGACCCACCTAATGATAGATAATTGAATTCTCTTTCCAAAGCCACCAAGTTTGCTAAAATCCCATCTCCGAGTAAAAAGTTATGCTTGTTTTAGGGAAGCCCTGTCGGGCACACTTGACCGACGACCCCTACCTACGGTTGGTAGATCAACCCATGGACCGTAGGTCCCTCCGTGGGTGGCCTTCGGCAGAATTAAGTAAGGGTTGTTTTGGTCCTTTCTCCTATGTGTTGGGCACCTAAACAATGTTGTTTAACCCCTAAACTACGTTGTTTTACTCAGATTAAGTCTAATAACCTAGTTAGAACATAACAAACACCTTTATTCAACTAAGATTATCCTAACTAGAGCAAGAAGAGAAGAAACATGCGACTCAAATCCCTCCAAGAATGCAACAAGTTTTCTTCAGTTCCAGCCCCAAAATCGAAGGATTTCTCTGTGAATTTCGTCACTAGGTATGTGGGATTTCATTACTAGGTTCCTTTTACCCATTGGGTCCCTAGATTTCAGTCAGATTCTTGATTCCCTTATCATGATCAAACCTAGGGTTTCTAGAACTTTAGTGGATTATTATGAATTAGTTAATTACATGTTCCAAATCAGTTTATCATGGCTTTTAGCAAGTTTTAGTATAGTTTCCTTCATAAATTCAGAACCATAGCTATGTAGTGCATTAATTCATGAATTACACATGCTAGGTCAGATATTTCAGTTATTTCAGATATACATGCCTCAGTTTTGGAATGTGTCATTATCAGTATATTATCGCGCATTCTCAGTTTGCATGTTAGTTTGACCTATCCAGAATATTTCAGAGCTTCAGTTATAATATGTTAATAATTTAATCTATTGGGAGTAGCATTATACCGAGTTGGACTAAGTTTTAGTGTACCCAAATAGTCCAGAACTACTAGCCACGTAGGTTGTAAGTAACATTTGTGGGCATCATTTTAGTGATCACGCCAGCATGCCTCTATACCTTTGGCCGGGTATATTGGTTTCTCTCGATAGGGCGTATACATCATACCTCCACATTTAGCTCATGTGGTTTTATTATCGGTTAGTAGTAACTCTCATAGTTCAGTCAGACTCTATTGCTGTGACCATTTCTATATAGTCAGTATTTCAGTTTCAGCATGTTATGAGCTTGGTCTTTGCATTCAGATAGTTTAGTATTCAGCATCTATATCATGTCCAGATTATATCATTGCTTATTTGCTTTGTTCAGCTATATGTTATTTCAGCTTTATTCTATCCTGCATGCTCAGTACCTTTCAAGTACTGACACATATATTACGCTACATCTTCTCGTGATGTAGGTTCAGGTTCTCAGCAGTCAGATCACGGTTATATCGATTCCCCATCTTCAGTTCAACACCATCAGTGGTAAGTCTTCATTCTTCGAGGACTAGTGATATGTTTACCTTTATCGTTTTAGTCTTTAGTTTAAGTTTTTCTTGATCTAGTTGGGAAATGTCCTAACATTTCTAGTCAGTTTAGAGACTTATTTCAGCATAGTTAGTTTCAACTTTAGTCTTAGAGTTTGATTTCTCTTTTGTATTAAACTCTCAGTTATCATTATTCAGATTAGTATATGGATATTCCCCATCATTTCCATTTTCATGATTTAGTTTCCGCAACAGTTATTTATCAGTTTATTTCATTTAGTTTGCTCACGTCATGCAAACAGGGTTAACTTGGGATCAGTTCTGGTCCTAGGTCCCGTGTCCACGTCTCGGGGATAGCTCAGGGCGTGACAAACTTGGTATCAGAGCACTAGGTTTAAGAGTCCTAGGATGTCTGAAAAGCCGCACTAAGTAGAGTCATTTTCATGGGTGTGAAATGCACCACATCTAATGAGAAGGAGGCTATGAAGTGTTTTAAGAAACTTCACTTTCTTGATATTCTTATCGTGCGTTGGTATGATCTTCTTTCTAATCCATCTTTATGCTCTTAAGATCATGCCTCCTCTTAGAGCCTATGCATGGAATGTTAATGCACGCAATCCTAACGCAATTCCTCTAGTCTCAGACCATGAGGTTTCGAACGCAGAGTTTCGAAATGCCATTCAACTTTTGGCTCAGATTATGACCAACAAGAACAATCAGTAGGTTCCAGTTCCTACTAATAGAAATGGTGAATCAGTGGCAGCTAGAGTTCGAGATTTTGTTAGTATAAACCTGCCTGAGTTTTTAGGGTTGCAAGTTTGAGAAGACATACATAATTTCATTGATGAGGTTAAGAAAATCTTTGGAGTGATGCATGTGACTGGTAGTAATAAGGTGGAACTGGCATCCTACAAGCTTAAGGATATGGCTCACTTATGGTTCACTCAGTGGAAAGACAACAGGGACTAATTTGTCTTTTGTAACTCCTTATATAGAAGTCAACTTCAGTGTTTGCCCAGAAACTATCTTAGAACCCTTCTCAGTCTCTACTCCAATCGATGACCGATTTATAAAAAGAGGGGTATACAAAAATTGCCCTGTCACAGTCTCTCAGAGAGTCACCTCAACAGATCCTGTAGAGTTAGAAATGGTAGATTTCGATATCATTCTAGGCATGGATTGGTTACATTCTTGTTATGCCTCAGTCGAGAGTAGAACTAGGATTGTTCATTTTTAGTTTCCGGATGAACCAATCTTAGAATGGAAGGGTAATAGCTTAGGGCCTATGGTCGGTTCATTTCTTACCTTAAGGCCAGAAAGATGATCTCTAAGGGTTGTCTCTATCATCTAGTTCGGGTTAACGATTCAAGCTCCGAAATCCCAACTCTTGAGTCAGTTTCAGTAGTTAATGAGTTCCCAGAAGTGTTTCCAAAAGATCTTTCCGGAGTTCCTCCTGAAAGGGAAATCAACTTTGGAATTGATCTCCTTCCAGATACCTAGCCTATTTCTATTCCGCCTTACATAATGGCTCCGGTTGAGCTTAAGGAATTGAAAGAGCAGTTGAAAGACCTTCTAGATAAGGGCTTCATCAGACCCAGTATTTTCTCCATGGAGTGCACTGATGAGTCCATAATTTGGACTCATCTAGGGCCTCATTTTAATAGAATTAGTATCCTTAAATGCATATTTTGTCTCAATAATTGATGTAAATACTTGAATTTCAGACATTTAAACTTAGGGACAAAGCATGGACACTATATAGCAAAAAGGGAACAAGGCAGCTGAAGGAACGGAGAAGAGAAGGCCTTAAGATCGACCAAACCATTGGGCGAGTCTCCGAATGGCCACGGTCTCGCCTAATGTTCTATTGAGCTAAGCCTTGGAAGAGATGACCACGTTGGCGATTGAAAAGAGCATTCGGCGGATCACCGAACAACTATGATACCGCCTAAAGTTACAGAATATTGGAGCTAAACTCAGGGTAATTTCGGATAGCAGTAGAGCCAGTTGGCGTGTTGCTGATCTATTCGGCGAATAACAATCAGGTTGCCAAATATTACTGAAGAAGATCTGAACACACGCTAATGAGCAAAATAATAGACAGAAGGCAATTCGTAGAAGTGTTCGGCGATCCCAATTTGTATCGCCTAAAGGTACAGTAGCCAAACCAAGAAAGAGTGAACACTGCATGCGAGATAAAGAACGATTGGCGCGTCACCGACATCCGACTAACCTCCCCAAATGGTTGGTAGTTGTCACATATTAGACTTATTTAAATTGGTTTTTGGAAAAGAGAGAGGGTATTCAGAAATGAGCAAAAAAAACAAATTAGATAGAGGATACCATAAAAGGCTCTGGAGAGGGATTTTTATCAAAATATTCTTAGAGATGTTGTAATCAACAAGAATTTTAGCTGATTTCTTCATAAAAATTCTCATTTTTCTGTATTCACTTATAGAAAGAAGCATGGATGTTGATTTTTCTACTTTTGATATGAGTGGCTAAAACCCTTTTATTGGGTTTTTGACTATGCAGCCAATTATTGAAGTTTTGCTAAGTGGGTATTGTTAAAATGCAAATAGGAAGGTTTATTTGAAGTGGGTCTAAATTGTTACTGTGTTTTGAAGTTGTTTTGCATATTTAGTGTAATTGATTTCGCATTGTGAGCTTGCTCGAGAGAGAAACACAGAACCAAGGTAGCAATCTTAGCATCCTTAGTCGTGGGTTGCTCGGATTTCAGCTCGAGAGAGTGAAATTTGAAATCTATCCTTTGTATCTAGCTCGAGAGAGTGGATTGATGAGGACAACGAGCTAGGCATCTTACGATCAGTGATGAAGTTCGAGAGAATTCCTCGTAGAAAAGGTAATTATTCGAGAGTAAGTTATCTTATATATGGCCTGATCTACCAACAATAAAATAACCTACTGTTTGTATCGACATTCACCCTCTAAAGTAAAATTCAACAATTGGCTGGTCAATTCCCCAAGTTCTACTCTAGTAATTGTTTAATTCGTGTTTATTCGTGAAGTTGAATTTAAATCTACCAAATATAATCATAACATTGAAGAGACTGTGTCAAAGTTTCATTTTCAAATTTAAAGGAAAAACTACTCCCTTGGGATTCGACCCCAACCCTTGGTTGGGTTATATTACTATTAAACGATCGATGATACTTAATATTGGATGAAGTGTCTTTGATAGCGGTTATTAAAATGGCTCCGGTGCTGGGGAGTAGCATTGCTTAAGATTCTTTGGTTGAAAGTTTGTCACTCTCAAATTTGTTGGCTGTGAAAATTAGTTTTGGTTGCGTTGTGTAAGTGTTGGTTGGACCACATAGAAGTGGACATGAGTGAGGAAGAGATGAAGGATAGTTAAGTAGGTCATCATGATGGTATAGACGACATCAATAGTGTCTACAACCCGGATCCATCGGGTGGAATGGGCGCAATTTGTATCAAGCTGATGGGAATGCGATCCTTGAAGTCACTAGCACAACTCTGCACCTTCTCAAAATGAGGGGATTATATAAAGGTCTCGATCATGAAGACCCGCACGAGCATGTGAGAAACTTTATAGAGGTTTACATCCCTTTTTCATTCAAAGGTGTGGTGCAAGGGTCAATTCGGTTGTGGTTATTCCCTTTGTCTTTAAAGGGAGAAGCTAATAAGTGGTTAACCGAGTTACCAAACATTCCATCACATCATGGGAGGAGCTGCTTATAGCAGTTAACACAATATTCTTCCCTCCATCAAGGATGATGAACCTTAGAGATGAAATTCAAAGTTTCAAGCGACAGGAGGGGGAACCGCTCCATGAAACATGGGTGATATTCAAGAAGCTCCTACTTAAATGCCCAACTCATGGGCTTCCAACCAATTTGTTACTTCAATATTTCTATCGGAGCCTCGATTCGGTTAATAAAGGAGTGGCTGATCAGTTGGTACGAGGAGGAATAATGTTGCAATCATTTGAGGTAGCCTCGTTTCTTCTAGATGACATGGCTAGAATAAACCAAGCGTGGTACACCAAAGAGGATCAAGTCTCTCAATTTCATTTTAGATTAACACAAGAGCAACTAGATAAAGAGAAAGATATGGCTGGAAACATCAACAAGATGTTGACACAAATGAAAGTTCTGCAGGAACACATGAAGGGAACTTATGGAGTGTTCAGAGTTGAGGAGGGTCGATCCTCAAGCTATTCAAAGCCTGGGGAGAATCAAGGTTAGAACTCCAGAAAAAATGAAGAGGGTTTCTACCCACGCTATTTGCAGCGAGGTAGAAATCAAGGTTGGAACCATCATAAGAAAGTTGAGCAAAGGAGATGCCACCAAGATTTTTCCGAGCAAAATCAGTATTGGAGAAGAGAGGATGAATATGAAGAGAACCGCACTCCCTCAAGTGAGAGCCCAAAATCAAAGGGAGGTGCAAGTAGTCCTCGCATGAATGATTTGCTTTCACGCATTCTTGATAAAGTTGAAGGCTCGGATGATTTATTGAAAGGGATGAAAGCAAACTTCTCATCCTTGAACAATAAAGTAAACTCGCACGTAGATGCAATCAAAGTCCTTGAAGGTCAATTGAGTTTACTTTCAATACAATTGAAACAAAATATGGTGACAGATGATGAAGATAAAGGACTGGCCGTTGTCACTTGTAGCAGAAAAGATGTAAAATGTGGTGTGATGGGTAACAAAGAAGAGCACACGCGGAATGAAGGAAAAGATATAGAGGAAGAAGAGATAACCATTCCTCATGACATTACAAAGGAGCCGCAAAGTGAGGACGCGCACAAGGCATGCCTAAAAGCCAAACAACCTTTACCTAAAATATCTCCTCCATTTCCTCAACGCCTCAAGAAAGAGAATCAGGATGAGAAGTTCAAGAAGTTTCTATTGGTATTCAAGACCTTATCGATTAATCTCCCTCTAGTTGAAACATTGTTGGAAATGTCGGGTTACGCCAAATTCATGAAGGAGTTAGTCACAAAAAAAAAGAGCTTGGATTTTGAGACGATCGAAGTCTCTCACAGTTGTAGTGCAATTATGACGAAGGAGCTGATCGAAAAGAAAGATGATCAGGTAGAATTCACCATCCTGTGTACTATAGGCATGCTCAAGTTTGTAAAAGCCTTATGCGATTTGGGAGCAAGTATTACTCTAATGCCGTATGGTATTTATAAACAACTTGGTTGGGTGAAGTGCAGGCTACAACTATGAGACTCTTGATGGCTGACAGATCGATATAACACCTAGTGGGTTGACCAATTTATTTTTCTGGCTGATTTTGTCATACTTGACTGTGACACAGATGCTGATATTTCTATTATCTTGGGGAGGCCATTCTTGGAAACTGGGAGAGCGTTGGTGGATGTTGAGTGCGGGGAGCTAAAATTTCAGGTTAATGAAGATGAAGTCACCTTTGATGTGCGCAAAGCAATGAAACACCCGAGTGACATTCATGTAATCTCAACTAATGATATGATTGACAATGCAGTGGCTAGTGTGAGCCATTTGTTGTGCAGCAAAGAACCACTTGAAGTTGTGTTGGCAATCGATGAAGAGTTTGAGGTTCAAGGACAAGATGAAGTAGTAGCTGCGTTTTTAAACATGGGGGGATTTACAAAGACCCTAGTGATATTGGACATCGACTTAAAAAACCGAGAGAGCCCCCGCCAAGCCATCAACCGAAGAACCACCAAATCTCGAGCTGAAGGTATTGCCCTCTCACCTTCGGTATTCTTTCTTAGGTGCAAATAACACCTTGCCGGTGATTATTGCAGTGAATTTACTTGATTGGCAAGTAAAATTGCTCCTTGAAGTACATAGAAAGCACATAAAAGCCATCGGTTGGACTATTACTGATATAGTGGGCATCCCTCCTAGCATATGCACTCACAAAATTCAGCTTGATAGCGATTGTAAACCGAGTGTTGAACATTAGCGAAGACTAAACCCACCAATGCAAGAGTTGGTGAAAAAGGAAATAATAAAGTGGTTGAACGCATGAGTGATCTACCCTGTTGCAAATAGCAAATGGGTCAGTTTGGTACAATGTTTACCCAAAAAGGGAGGAGTCATGGTTGTCCCTAATGACAACGGGGAGCTTGTATCTATGTGACCAGTGACATGTTGGAGAGTTTGCATAGACTATTGGAAGCTAAATTCATGGACTGAAAAGGATCACTTTCCCATGCCCTTTATGGATAAAATGCTTGACCGACTATCCGAGAGAGGGTGGTATTGCTTTTTGGATGGGTATTCTGGCTATAACCAAATCTCCATTGCTCCGTAGTATCAAGAGAAAACAACATTTAGCTGCCCTTATGGTACTTTTTCCTTCAAACGAATGCCATTCGGATGATATAACATTGCATGCTATCCATCTTTGCTGACATGGTGGAAGACTCAATGGAAGTATTTATGGATGATTTCTCAGTTGTGGGTGACACATTTGTAGAATACTTACAGCACTTAGGACAAGTTCTCCAAAGATGTGTTGAGACCAATTTAGTCCTAAATTGAGAAAAGTGTCATTTCATGGTTAAGGAAGGAATTGTGCTTTGTCACAAAGTATCACAAAAAGGGCTGGAGGTGGACAAAGCAAAAGTTGAAGTAATCAAGAAATTACCGCCACCTATTTAAGTAAAGGGGGTTCGGATTTTTTTGTAACATGCCAGATTTTTTAGGACTTTCATCAAAGACTTTTCAAAGATTGGACTTCCCCTATGCAAACTTTTGGAAAAAGAGCTGAAATTCCACTTTGATGATGCTTGTATGGTAGCTTTCAAATGCCTAAAAGATAAACTGATTTCCACTCCTATCATCATTAGTCCTGATTGGTCAGAGCCATTTGAAGTAATGTGTGATGCTAGCGGTATGGCATTAGGCGTAGTGTTGGGACAAAAATGAAATAAACTTTTTCATCCCATTTACTATGCAAGCAAAACTTTAAACAGTGCTCAACGTAACTACATAGTTACCGAGCAGTTACCGAACAAGAGTTGCTTGAAGTGGTTTATGCATTTGAGATGTTTCGCGCATACTTGCTTGGTACAAAAGTGATTATTCACATTGATCATGTTGCATTGCGTTATCTAATGGCAATGAAAGACGCCAAACCGAGATTGATAAGGTGGGTACTTTTATAGCAAGAATTCAACTTTGAGGTCAAAGATAGAAGAGGTTGTGAAAATCAGGTGGCTGATCACTTGTCAAGATTGGAAGGAAGGGAGAATGACGAGCTGAAGATCGACATAAAGGATATTTTTCCCGATGAATAGGTATTTGCGGAACCCTCACACAACCCCCTTGGTATGCTGATTTTGCAAATTACTTGGTGTGTGGAGTAGTGCCAAATGAACTGAACTTCTACCAACAAAAGAGGTTCATGGTCGATGTTAAGAAATACTTTTGGGATGAACCATATTTATTAGAGAGTGTGCTAACCATATAATTAGAAGATGTGTTCCAGAAGAAGAAGTCGTTGAGATCATGCATGCTTGTCACGCCTCATCGGTTGGAGGTCATCACAATGGTGTACGAACAACAACTAAAGTTCTGCAAAGTGGGTACTACTGGACGTCTCTAGACGAAGATGCTCATGAGTTTGTAAAGAAGTGCACGCAACGTCAAAAGCAAGAAGGAGTGTCCAAAAGGCACGAGTTGCCTCTGACACCAATTTTGGAAGTGGAACTATTTGATGTATGGGGAATCGATTTTATGGGTCCATTTGTGAGCTCATTTGGAAATAAATATATCTTGGTGGCTGTGGATTATGTTTCCAAATGGGTAGAGGCTGTAGCTCTTCCAAACAATGAAAGAAAAAGTATTGTTCAATTCTTGAAGCGCTACATTTTTGCAAGGTTTGGGACTCCACGAGTCATTATTAGCGATGGGGGATCACACTTTTGTAATAAATGGTTCTCAACAGTATTGAGTAAATATGGGGTGAAACACAAAGTAGCAACACCATATCATCCCCAAACAAGTGGCCAAGTTGAAATGTCGAACCGGGAGATCAAAAGCATTTTGGCTAAGACAGTGAATGCAAATAGGACTGATTGGTCGCAAAAGTTGGATGACGCACTATGGGCGTATCGCACCGCATACAAATCTCCTATTGGGATGTCTCCATATCAACTAGTTTCTGGTAAATTTTGCCATCTACCCGTCGAGTTGTAACACAAAGGGTTGTGGGCATTGATAGCTTTAAATCTGGGCTGGACAAAGACCTCAAGGGGGAGAGTGGAGCAGTTAAACGAATTGGATGAATTCAGATTCAGAGCCTACGAAAGTTCTGCCCTGTACAAGGAAAAGATGAAGAAATGGCGTGATGCAAAAATTCTTAAAAGGGAGTTTAAAGTGGGAGACTGAGTGTTACTATACAATTCCCGACTTAGACTCTTTCCATGAAAGCTCAAGTCCAAATGGTCAGGAACATTTAGAGTAACAAGAGTATTCAGCAATGGTCCCATAGAAGTCGAGGGTCAAGAGGGACCTGCATTTAAGGTGAATGGGCAACGCTTAAAATTATACTTTGGAGAATTCAAGGAGATTTCTCTTATTGAGGTGGTGTACCTAGAAGGTGCTTGAGACCATTTCCATGTCGTGCCACAATGTTAAATAAGGCGCTTCTTGGGAGGCAACCCAAGTGTTAGTGTTTTAAATAATGTGTATGTTGATTTTGCAGGAGTATGGATCATTAGCGAGACAAAAGTCTTCTTGGAGAGTCGCCGAACTATTTAGGCAAGCACGATTTGGCTCACCTTATGAGACTGAGACTGTGGAACATTGGGCAGGATACCTCCACCAGTTGGCGTATCGCCAATATGTTTAGGTGACCGATGTTTCAAGTTCATTATGCGGATCACCGAGGTGTTTGGCGATCCACTACATCTTCGCCAATCTGCCTTCTCTAGGAGTGCGGCTTATTGGAACTAAGGGCGATCTGAAGGACATTCGGCGCATCGCTGAAGCACTCAGCGACCATTTCACCCCATCGCCATCTGGGCATTTAGTGAAGATTTCTCGTTACCCTGCTTTATTTATTGACACAATAAATTACTTTCATTTCTCCATACTTTTTATCACTCATATTTCATGTTAAATTTCGGTAATTGTCCGCTCTTTACCCATATTCAAGCCAATGTAAACTATTAACCTCGATGAACCTCCTTCTTGTTTCAAAGCCCGCACTTGTGTTGAAAGAGGCTTTTCTTTTGCAAATTTGAGTATCGATTTTGATCAATACCGATAACTTCAATAGTGCTCATAATCGAACAAACATAAATTTGCGACTACGATGAGGCCAAATGAAATAGCATAGACAATATGTGAACTCTTTACATCTTGTTGTGAATAGCCAATTATCAAATCAAGTCTCTTGTGATGATCATTGCACACTAGCGAAAGTGTGGAGTCTTGTTTGACTTTGGTGTCGATGCCTTGTGTGATGAGCTTAACCATGCATGATAACACCTAAAATTTTCCCCGTTGGTCCTGTCGACTAAGTAAAGCTATCTCTTGATATGATATTAGGCAACTTCGAAGAGTGTGACCCAATTTGACATATATCTCTTTCGTTGCCTACCTTGTGAGTTTGTGAACCTCTTTTGAACACCAGTTGAGCCTTACCTTTCTTTGGAAGAAACTTGATGAAAACATGACCTTTCTTAAAATCCATTACCCATAATCCTTTTGATTTGTGGTTGATTGAATACCCAACTTAGGCCAAAAGCCTAAGTTGGGGGTGTGGTGAAAAGAGAAGGCAAGTCAATAAGTGCAAGAAAAGTCTCCTTTAGCCCATGGTTTTGAGAAAAATGGAACCCTTCCATAAAAAAATAAAAAAAAATGAAAAAGTTGTGGAATAAAGAACAAAAGAAATGGGGTTCCCGAACAATCCATGGAAAGTGAATAATAGAATGACTTCTGAGCACTAAAGAAATTGATGAAAGAAGAGGAAAGGAAGTGTTGTGAGCACCACATTTCATAATGATGAAAGTCACTGAGCCTAAATAACCATACCGTTGAACACAACCCCATTACAAACCTTGGAAAGACCTTTTTGATCTTGAGTGAGCTGAAACAATTGTCTATTGGAAAATACGGGCTAACATATGGGTGAAAGCATGCATTATGTTCTTCTCTGTGATTGTGAGCGTTGCATTCGATTCCGGGACTATAAATTGTTGAACCGTTGTGTGTGAATATGGAATAATTCTTTTGTGTGAAGGCATTTGATTTCCTTTGTTGAGCTTGAATTTGCATTTGAAGCAAGTATAGTGAGCTTGAAATTCTTTGATAATGGTATGTCACAACTTGAAACTTTGAGTGCACATTTGATCTTCGCATGAGTAAATTGAGTCTTGTGTGTGCATTCATGATTGAGCCTTTTGTAGCACTGTTCGAGACATCCTTTTTTGAACTGCCGAACTTGAGTTTTACTTGAGGACAAACAAAATTTTAAGTTGGGGGTGTTGATGAGTCCACAATTTGGACTCATCTAGGGCATCATTTTAATAGAATTAGTGTCCTCAAATGCACATTTTGTCTCAATAACTGATGTAAATACTTGAATTTCAGACATTTAAACATAGGGACAAATCATGGACACTATGGAGCAAAAAGGAAACAAGGCAGCTGAAAGAACGAAGAAGAGAAGGTCTGAAGATCACCCAAACCATTGGGCGAGTCGCCGAATGGCCATGGTCTCGCTTAATGTTTTATTGAGCTAAGCCCTGGAAGAGATGACCATGTTGGCGATAGAAAAGAGCATTCGGCGGATCGCCGAACAACCATGATACCGCCTAAAGTTATAGAATGCTGGAGCTAAACTAAGGGTAATTTCGATGAGCAGTAGAGCCAGTTGGCGTGTCGCTGATCTATTCGGCGCAGAACAATCAGATCGCCAGAGATTGTTGAAGAAGAACTGAACACACGCTGATGAGCAAAATAATAGACAGAAGGCGATTCACGGAAGTGTTCGGCGATCCCAATTTGGATCGCCTAAAGTTACAGTAGCCGGACCAAGAAAGAGTGAACACTGAAGGCGAGATAAAGAACGATCGGCGCATCACCAACCTATCGGCGACATTCGACTAACCTCGCCGAATGGCCGGTAGCAGTCACACATTAGACTTATTTAAATTGATTTTTGGAAATGAGAGAGGGTATTCAGAAACGAGCGAACAAAAACAAATTAAATAGAGGGTACCACAAAAGGCTCCGGAGAGGGATTTTTATCGAAATATTCTTAAAGATCTTGTAATCAAGAAGATTTTTAGCTGATTTCTTCATAAAAATTCTCATTTTTTTGTATTAACTTATGGGAAGAAGAATGGATGTTGATTTTTCTACTTTTGGTATGAGTGGCTAAAACCCTTCTATTGGGGTTTTGATTATGAAGCCAATTGTGGAAGTTTTGCTAACTGGGTATTGTTGAAATGCAAATAGGGAAGTTAATTTGAAGAGGGTCTAATTTATTACTTTATTTTGAAGTTGTTTTGCATATTTAGTGTAATTGATTTTCTGTTGTGAGCTTGCTCGAGAGAGAAGCACAGAACCAGAATAGCAATCTTAGCATCCTTAGTCATGGGTTACCCGCATTTCAGCTCGTAATTGTTGAATTCGTGTTTATTCATAAAGTTGGATTGAAATCTGCCAAACATAATCATAACATTGAAAATATTGTGTCAAAATTTCATTTTTGAATTTAAAGAAAAAACTATTCCCTTGGGATTCGACCCCAATCCTTGGTTGGGTAATATTACTATTAAACGATCGCTGATACTTAGTCTTGGATGAAGTATCTTTAATAGCGTTTATCATTCACCAGTGTTGTTCCTGAAAAAGAAATATAGTTCTCTCAGAATGTGCATCGATTATAGACAGTTGAACAAAGTCACAATCAGGAATAAGTATCCCATCCCAGGATTGATTACTTGTTTGACCAACTTCAGGGTGCTAGTCATTTCTCAAAGATAGACCGCCGATCCGGTTATCATCAGCTTAGAGTAAGAGATAGTGACATCCCGAAAATAGCCTTCAGAACTCGGTATGGTCATTATGAATTTGTAGTTATGTCATTTGGACTAACCAATGCTCTTGCATCTTTCATGGATTTGATGAACATAGTGTTCAAGCAGTATTTTGACTTGTTTGTTATTGTCTTTATTGATGATATCCTCATTTACTCTAGAAATGAGGAAGAACATACGAATCATTCGAGGGTTGTCCTACAAATTCTCAAAGATCGCCAGTTATTCGCTAAGTTTAGCAAAATGTGAGTTTTGGTTGCAATCCGTTGCTTTCCTTGGGAATATTGTGTCTAGTGAAGGGATCCGAGTGGATTCTCAGAATATTGGGTTTGGCAGGATATTACAGAAGGTTCGTGGAAGGATTTTCATCCATAGCTTCTCCATTGACTAAGTTGACCCAGAAAAAGGTTAAGTTTCAGTGGTGAGATGATTGTGAGAAAAGCTTTGCAAAACTGCAAACTAGGTTGACTACAACTCTTGTTTTGACTTTACCATAGGGTTCAGACGGTTATGTTATCTATTGTGATGCATCCAGAGTCGGTCTAGGTTGTGTGTTGATGCAGCGAGGTAAGGTTATAGCTTATGCTTCTAGATAGCTTAAGGTGCATGAGAAGAACTATCCAACTCATCACCTCGAGCTTGCAGCAGTGGTGTTTGCACTTAAGATTTGGAGACATTACTTGTTGGGTGTTCACGTAGATGTATTCACATACCATAAGAGCTTTCAGTATGTGTTCACCGAGAAATAGTTGACTCTTCGCTAGAGGAGATAACTTGAGTTCCTCAAGGATTATGATATGAGTGTGCATTACCATCATGGTAAGGCAAATGTAGTAGTAGATGCTCTTAGTAAACTATCTATGGGTGTGTAGCACATGTTAAGGAAGAAAGAAAGGAGCTAGGAAAGGATGTTCACAGGCTTGCTCACTTAGGAGTTCGTCTTATGAGCATATCAGATGGTGGTGTAATAGTTCAGAATGGGTCAAAATCTTCATTGGTAGTGGAGGTTAAAGAAAAAGGGTCAGAATCTTCATTGCGAGTCGAGGTTAAAGAAAAGCAAGACAGTGATCCGATACTACTTCAACTAAAGGGTGCAATCCATCAGCAGAGAGTTGGGTTTTCTCCCAAGGGGGAGATGGTGTACTTCGCTATTAGGGTCGATTATGTGTTCCTAAGGTGAGTGAGTTGAGACAGCAGATTCTTGCAGAAACCCATAATTCCAGATATTCTATTCATCCAGGTTCCACTAAGATGTACCGTGATCAGCGGGAAGTCTTTTGGTGGAATGGTATGAAAAGGGATATAGCGGATTTTGTGGCTAAGTGCCCCAATTGCCAACAAGTCAAGGTAGAACATTAGAAACCATGAGGTATGACTCAGGAGATCAACATTCCTACTTGGAAGTGGGAAGTGATCAATATGGACTTTATTACAGGTTTACCTTGTACTCGCAGACAACATGACTCCATTTGGGTGATAGTTGATAGAGTTACTAAGTCTTCACCCTTTTTGGTGGTTAAGACTACAGATTCGGTGGAGGACTATGCCAAGATTTACATTAATGAGATAATCAGGTTGCATGGGGTTCCTTTGTCTATTATCTCAAACAGAGGTCCTCAATTTACCTCTCATTTCTGGAAGTCATTTCAGAAGGGTCTTGCTACTCAGGTTAATCTTAGCACATCATTTCATCCACAGACGAATGGTCAGGCAGAGCGTACCATTCAAACCTTAGAGGACATGTTGAGAGCTTGCGTGATCGATTTCAAGGGTAGTTGGGATGATCACATTCCTCTTATAGAGTTCGCCTACAATAATAGTTACCATTCCAGCATTCAGATGTCCCCTTATGAGGCATTGTATAGGTGTAGATGTAGATCTCCAGTTGGCTGGCTTGAAGTAGGTGAAGCAGCCTTGATAGGGCCAGATTCAGTTCATGATGCCATGGAAAAATTTCAACTCATTAGATATAGACTTAAGCCAGCCTAGAGTCGCTAGAAATCTTATACAGATGTAAGGAGAAGGGACTTAGAGTTCAAAGTTGATGATTGGGTTTTCCTGAACGTGTCACCTATGAAGGGGTGATGAGATTTGGCAAAAAAGGGAACTCAGTCCTAGATATATAGGCCCTTACCAGATCTTGAAAAGGGTTAGTAAAGTAGCTTATGAGTTAGAATTGCCAACAAAACTAGCAGCAGTGCATCCGGTTTTTCACATTTCGTTGTTGAAGAAGTGTGTGGGTGATCCAGCATCTATTGTACCTTTAGAAAGTGTGGCTGTGAAGGATAGTCTCACTTATGAAGAGGTACCAGTTGAAATCTTTGATCGTCAGGTTCGAAGGTTGAGAAACAAATAAGTTGCTTCAGTTAAGGTTTTGTGGAGGAATCAGTCTGTAGAGGGAGCTACTTCGGAAGCAGAAGCAGCCATGAAGGCCAAGTATCCTCACCTTTTCCTTCCGATTTAATTCCAGCTTGAGGTAATAGTTGCTCTCCAGTTTTTCTGTCATTCATGCGCCGTTTCAGTCTTAGTATCATGTTCCTTCAGTTATACTTGCATTTTCAACATATTTGCATGTTCTTGGAACTCAGTTCAGCCAGCAATCAGTTTCTAGTACTCAGTGGTAGGGATTGTAGCTCCTTCCCTCCATACCCAGCTAGTTTAGACTTCATTCAAGGATGAATATTCCCAAGGGGGAGATATTGTAACACTTCGGATCTCAAAATGAAGAAAAATCCTAGTTTTCAGAAAACTGGTGCCAATACCAACCGAACCACCCACGGATCGTAGGTAGGACCACAGACCGTAGGTGAGGTTCCGTCGTTAAGGCCCAAGTCTTAATAGTCTCTGATCCCACCCATGGTCGACCAGTACAGTCCATGGATGGACCTACGGACCGTAGTTCTGACTGTAGGTGAGGGTCAGCAACCAGTTAGAGGGAAATTGCTGATGGATCAACTTCAAATGGTCATCACTCTTATCACACAAGGAATTAGGTGTCCCATTACCCACCTAATTATATATAATTGAATCCTCTTTCCAACGCCACCGAGTTTGCTAAAATTCCATCTCCGAGTAAAAACCTATTCTCGTTTTAGTAAAGTCCTATCGGCAGACTTGACCGACGACCCCTACCTACGGTTGGTAGATCAACCCACAGACCGTAGGTCCCTCCATGTATGGCCTTCGAAAGAATTAAGTTAGGGTCATTTTGGTCCTTTCCCCTATGTGTTGGGTACCTAAACTACGTTGTTTAACCCCTAAACTACGTCGTTTTACTTAGATTAAGCCTAATAACCTAGTTAGAACATAACCAAAACCTTTCTTCACCTAAGATCATCCAAACTAGAGCAAAAAGAGAAGAAACATGCGACTCAAACCCCTCCAAGAATGCAACAAGTTTTCTTCTGTTCCAGACTCGAAATCAATGGATTTCTCAGTGAATTTCGTCACTACGTATGTGGGATTTCATTAGTGGGTTCCTTTCACCCATTGGGTCCCTAAATTTCAGTCAGATTCTTGATTCCCTTATCATGATCAAACCTAGGGTTTCTAGAACTTTAGTGGATTATTATGAATTAGTTAATTGCATGTTCCAAATCAGTTTATCATGGCATTTAGCATGTTTCAGTATAGTTTCCTTCATAAATTCAGAACCCTAGCTATGTAGTGCGCTAGTTCATTAATTACATATGCTAGGTTAGATATTTCAGTTATTTCATATATACATGCCTCCGTTTTTTAATGTGTCATTATCAGTATATTATTGCACATTAGACCGTAGGTCCCTCCATGTATGGCCTTCGAAAGAATTAAGTTAGGGTCATTTTGGTCCTTTCCCCTATGTGTTGGGTACCTAAACTACGTTGTTTAACCCCTAAACTACGTCGTTTTACTTAGATTAAGCCTAATAACCTAGTTAGAACATAACCAAAACCTTTCTTCACCTAAGATCATCCAAACTAGAGCAAAAAGAGAAGAAACATGCGACTCAAACCCCTCCAAGAATGCAACAAGTTTTCTTCTGTTCCAGACTCGAAATCAATGGATTTCTCAGTGAATTTCGTCACTACGTATGTGGGATTTCATTAGTGGGTTCCTTTCACCCATTGGGTCCCTAAATTTCAGTCAGATTCTTGATTCCCTTATCATGATCAAACCTAGGGTTTCTAGAACTTTAGTGGATTATTATGAATTAGTTAATTGCATGTTCCAAATCAGTTTATCATGGCATTTAGCATGTTTCAGTATAGTTTCCTTCATAAATTCAGAACCCTAGCTATGTAGTGCGCTAGTTCATTAATTACATATGCTAGGTTAGATATTTCAGTTATTTCATATATACATGCCTCCGTTTTTTAATGTGTCATTATCAGTATATTATTGCACATTCTCAGTTTGCATGTCAGTTTGAGCTATCCATAGTATTATAGAGCTTCAGTCATAATATGTTAATCATTTAATCTATTAGGAGTAGCGTAATACCGAGTTGGACTAGGGTTCAACGTACTCAAATAGTCCCAGAACTACTAACCACATATGTTTTAAGTCCCCTTTGTGGGCATCATTTTAGTGATTACGCCAGCATGCCTCTATACCTTTAGCCAGGTATATCGGGTCCTCTAGATGGGGCGTATACATCGGACTCCATATTTAGCTCATTAGGTTTTATTATCGGTTATTAGTAACTCCCACAGTTCAGTCACACTCTATTACAGTGACTATTTCAGTACAATTAGTATTTCAGTTTCAGCATGTTATGAGTTTGGTCTTTGCATTCAGATAGTTCAGTATTCAGCATCTATATCATGTCCAGATTATATCATTGCTTATTTTCTTTGTTCAGTTATATGTTATTTCAGCTTTACTCTATCCTGCTAGCTCAGTACCTTTCAAGTACTGACGCATATATTGTGTTACATCTTCTCGTGATTTAGGTTCAAGTCCCCAACAGTCAAATCACGCTTAGATTGGTTCCCGATCTTTAGTTCAACAACATCAGTGGTGAGTCCTCATTCTTCGAGGACTAGTGATATGTTTACCTTTATCGTTTAAGTCTTTAGTTTCAGTTTTGATATATCTAGTTGGGGCATGTCCCAACATTTCTAGTTAGTTTAGAGGTTTATTTCAGACATAGTTAGTTTCAGCTTTAGTCTTAGAGTTATATTTCTCTTTTGTATTAAACTCTCAGTTATCATTATTCATATTAGTATATTGGTATTCCCCACCATTTCCATTTTCATGATTTAGTTTCCGCAATAGTTATTTATCAGTTTATTTCCTTTAGTTTGCTAACGTCATACCAGCAAGGTTAGCTTGGAATCACTTATGGTCCTAGGTCCTGTGTTCGCGTCTCGGGGGTAGCTCGGGGCGTGAAAGAGCTGGTAAGGAGTGGATCCGGCGCGCGGGGGGGGGGGTCGAGGGTAGGGGTGAAAATGTTTTCCTTCATAGCAAACACACCATTAAACAAGCTTAATGCACTTTAAGCAGTATCAATACTAGTGCATGATTTGCTTATTTTACACTATTATTCATTATCCAATATAAATTAAACAAATATATTTAAAATATATTTAGAATTAACAAAATAAATGTACATTTAAAATAGATATTTTTGGAGGGCCAAAAACTTCACATTTTCAATTATAGAGAAAAATAATTAGTTTTATAGAAGAACATAAAACAAAGAGAAGTTACAATATATTTGGTAATATCATGAATTTTGAGTGAATAAAAGTTAGAAGCTTAACTCATTTGGTTAATCCATATTTTACTCATATTACCCATATTTTTATAAGTTGAATATAGGTATCAACCCATATTTACCCATGTAAAAAGTCACTTATCCAACCCATTAAATATGGGCGGGTCGGACGGGTTACCAAAATATGGGCTCATTTTGCCAGAACTACTCTTAGATAAGATGATTGTTTTTCTCACTTAAGGTATTTACGTGAATGATGGTCACTACATAGTTAATTTAAGGAGTTTTTGTACAAAGATAGCCTGACTTTGACGTTTCCTTCTTTGATTACTAAACAATGCCAATTGGAGGTGTGGAGATAAAGCCAATTCATTATTTTCTCCCACTAGAAAATCCATACCATCTGTTAAAAGCTAAAGGTGAAGGTGGTCCACTAAAAAGCAAAAAGAGGAAGTTTGACATAAATGTGGAACAAGGAACTTCTTCCCACAATCCAAAGCCTAAAAGATATTTTGGAGCATTTTCTAAAAGTTAGATACCATCCAAGAGGTGGTATATCATTTTCCTAGTTGTCCATCACATATGGAGCACTTCACCAAAATGGAGATGAAAGGATATCTAGACAATCAAAAGAAACAAGGCGAGCCCTTCACCATATTGGAAGCTTTATTGGATAATCTTGAAAAGGATTATGTCAATTTGGCCAAGACATATGCCACTCTCTAGCAAGATTTCATACAAGAGATAGTAAAGAACAAGAAGAAGGGAAAATTCATGGTGAAGATGTAGTGTAGCATCAAAGAAATTTTAAATTGAGCCTACCAAAAAAGAAGATTCCCACTGCTAACATGGATGAAAATAAGGAGTACTCCTTACTATCTAACATAGAGGGTGATGATGATGCTGAAGATGAGACATTTTACCCTACCTAGATGTTCTCTATGTCCCAGAGTTTGCTATTCTAATTCAGACTTCACCTTTTATATTTTAGTCTTTCTTTTATTCTCTTGCATTAAGGACCCTACATTTCCTTAAGTATGGGTTGGTGGCATTTGGGTTGATTTATTATGTTTTGAATATTTGCTTGATAATGTGCCATAATTGGACTCTTATGTGATTATTGATATGTTGGATTAGTTAGTCTTGTTTTTAGTTTCTTTTTTAGTTGTTACTTTCATTTGTTAGATTGTTATTTTATTTAATGATGATGTTGAGTGGCGGTGTGATAACACTCAAATTACTTTTCAAAGCTAATGAAAAGGGTAAGCAGTCGTCATCCATAGAAATACCCAACAAAGAGTCTGGGTCGAATTCCACAAGGAGTGGTGTGAGGGTAAGAATCCAACTAGTTAAACAAGATGCAACGAATTTCAATTTAGTGAATGAGGCAAAAGGGTAGATGATTCCACCAAATTTAATCACATCATTTAAAGTTCACAAACTACAATAAATCTTTAAGCAACAGAAAATTAACTGATTGAGTTAACTCTAGGGGTGTGGGGATTGTACATTGATATCACTAGGCATAAAATTTCATTGTTCAATAAGGCTAATTAATCATGGATAGGCTGGGTCATCTTCCATAATGTTAATTTTTTTTCAACACCCAACCGCATAATCACTACCCTAGAGATTGGGGTTTTAGCCCCCCATCATAAAGTGCAAAGAAATTATATTGCATTAAAGAAGCCGTGGGTAACATGAAATTAATCAATTGCATGCGAACCCACTTTGAATATATTTTCAACTTATCAAATTCAAGAATAAAGTTATTAACCCCAAAAATTAAAGATTTTCTTTACGAAATAGGAGGTGTTTCTCTCTCTAAAATAGTCAGAACTTTCTCATAATTTTCGAACTATCCTTTTTTGTCTCATTTTTGCTTTATAGTTTCCAAAAGATTGTCCCAAAACTCAATGCACGACTCATTCGGCGACGTTAGTCGGGCTTGCCGAGCTCATTTGATATCATAACACTAGTTCATAAAATCTCCATTCGGTCTAATTTTTGTGATTTTTAAACGAACCCACTACCTTGATTTTACAATTAGATGTAACTAAATTATAAACCCACGCATATTGGTATCTATCGACCACCAGTTTTAGATCTAAGCTAAAATCAAGTTGTTCACCTTAAATCCTAATTTAAGCATATGGTAACAATTCAAATCCATAATCAAAAGGCATAAAAAAGACCAAGTCAACGTACCCACTAAGTTATATCAACACCCAACCCCATAATACCCATTTAGCTATCCATTACAAAATGCAAAGATATTATACCTTGCTTGAAATCAGCCACTAGTAACATGAAATTAATCAATTGCATGCAAACCCACCTTGAATTCAACTTCAATTTATCAAATTCAAGATTAAAAGTTGAAAACACAAAAAACAAAAAGTTTTGTTCACCAAATATGAGGTGTTTCTCTGTCTAAAATATTCAAAACATTCTCATAATTTTTTAACTCTCCTTTTTTCTCTCCTTTGGGATATTTATAGTTTCCCAAATTTGTCCCAAAAATCAATGTACTACTCATCGGTGACATTAGTCAGGCTCGCCAAGCTCATTCAGGTGATTGCCAATCATGCTTCAACTCGCCTTTTTCTTACTCCAGGCTTTAAGTGTTTGAACCTTAGGCGGTGATCTCGTTTGAATCTACCTTTCCCATTTGGTGAATCGCTGATCACCACCTTAGTTCACCTTCTAAGCCTCCAATTTTTTACCACGTACTGTCAACTTCGGCAATGGACTGTTTGTTTTCCTTTTGAATTTGCGTGTCGCCAATTCACTATGAGTTCACCGACCTGCCTCAATTAATTCAATCAGTTCACTGTCAACTTAGGTGAGCTTGTACCTATTGGGTGATCTGCACTTCATGTTTGGTGATCACCAATGTGAAGTTTACATTTCTTTTTATGATTTTGGCCATTCTTTGAAACATTTATCTTTGTCTTGTCCTTTAGCCTTCATAACTATAAATCATCAAAATATCATTAGAATAGGACATAAAAAGGCATTGAGGACACTATTTGTTGAACTAAATAGGCCTCAAATGAGTGTAAATCTACCACTCATCAATACCCTCAACTTAAACTTTTGTTTGTTCTGAAGTAAATAAAAAACACATGTAGTTCAACAAGGGTGTCTAAAATAGTTCTCAATGAGAGCTCTCATGAAAGTTCCATTACAATACTACTCTAAAAAATAAGCTACACTTAATTATGATAAAAAAAAATTCAAATGATGACTAGCCAGTATCAAATCAAACTCAAACTAGCTATAGCTTTTCTAATGCAAGATCATGTTTCAACAACTACATCAAAGTTCTCTCACATCATGAACCATTATATGCTTTGATATAGCAAATCAATAAAAAGTAAGGAACCAGGACAAATCTCACTCTCTTAGAATAGAAATACATGCAACCTTCTTCCCATAGGTTTGCCCATACTTTCCAATAATTACACAACCTCATTTATGCCAGATCTCAAGGATCTTTCAGGCTTGTAATGGGGCAGAGGCTTAAGATCTGGTCAATTTGGTTCAATAACTTCACCTTTTCGAAGCATTGTTGCAATCATATTCACCACTTCTCAAGTTTTTTTTTTCATTTCTTTTCATTTGAAAACTCAAACTTAGATTTGTCAATCACTTTATTTGGAATCCCATTTTTATTTCACCAAAATCACTTTTTCATTTCAATTTTTAAAATGTTGTTCATCACAATACCGCCTCCCCCCTTTTTTTTTATAAGGAGGGGTTCCTTCTTTTGTATGAAACTTCAAAGTTGACTCTCATATTATTTTCCTTTGCCTTTAACTTTATCTTCTATTCCTCTTTTGTTTCAACACCCCAACTTAGGATTTTGTCTTATGTGAGCTATTTAAACATACCAATGCATCAAAAAGAATTTTGGGTGAGAAGTTAGGGATAATTTCGCTCAAGAGGCTTCAATATGGTTGTCAACAAATGGTTTCAGCTCAGATTGTGCCAAAAATGGATGCACACCCTCACAGCATAGTCACAAAAGGATATGGAAATTTGGGTTCACTCTTAAAATTTCATCCAAGATCATTTCTTACACTTGTTAAGGCTATACAATCAGACTAACAAGGAACATTCTAGGATTCATCAAGTATGCTTTCAAGTAAAATCTCACAACACATGGCACTTCAAATAAAATCATATATCACATCCTGAAAAGATCAAAAGCTTATGTGCGATGTTTATTGCAATGCTCACATCAAAACACAACTAGTCAATCACAAGATTCAAAAAGATCGCTCAAAAGTGCAACCACATCTATTTCTTCTTTCTTGCAACATCAACACTACACACCATGCTCATCATGAGTACTATTCAAGACATTGATATTGAACACAATCGATCCTCAAATTATTATCAATAAAAACTCATGCATTTAGGTTTTCTAAAATTTATCATGAGGTAACTGAAAATTTTATTGAAAGAGACCAAATGAAGATACACCAAATAAACTACTATAATCATCAAACCGAAGGGGAATATTGGCATACATCCCCCCCCCCCTTCGAAAATAAAATTGCAGTGTCCTCAATTCAAAGAGAAAGACATGAGTTTAATAGTGAGAGACTCATTGACTCATGAAGAGTACTCTGAGATAGCAAACAAGGTCAGCGAATCACTCAAATAGGAAAAGTCACCAACCATGTTGGTTAGTAGAGAGTTTTGATTTACTTAGTGAATTAAAGTCCGATCCCCTAAAGAAATTTAGCGCATCACTGATCTTTTCCAATCATCTTTTAAGTTAATAGTTCACCCCCTAAATTGTGTATCTTGTTGGGCGAATTGAGTCGGGTTCACCTAAAAAGTCGGCGGGTAGCCAACTAAATGTTGCACCTTAGTGTACCTTATAGTACGACGACAAAGTTGAGTTGTTCATCAGGAAATATCATTGGAGCTTCACGTAGTAGCTTCAGTGGATCACCGACTGGGGATCTGTAGTCTCCTCTTCTTCAGTTTATTCTGCATAAGTGACACACAGAATATTGAAAACACCTAAAACTTGGGTTGCCTCTCAAGAAATGTTTTATTTAATATCATGAAATGATATGGATATTCTCTCAAGAATTATCCAAGTACACCACTTTAATGACTCTCACAGAAACAACCCTCTCCAAAGTACACTTTCAACCTTTGGACGTTAACTTTGAATGTGACCCCCTTATCATCTCTAATTTAAATTTTCCCATTCCCATAAACTTTGGTTATTCGTGTACAAATCACATCACTTCGACTTTCGTTTACCTGGAAAGAGTTTTAACCAAGAGTTGAAAATAAGGACAAGATCACCGACTCTAAACAGCTGATGTCTAATTTTGGCGTCATGCCACCATTTGACTTTCTCTTTCTTTAGTGCAAAGCTCTCAGATGGTTGTAGTTCAAATTTATCCAAGGTCAACTGATTTTTAGCTGCCACTACCCAATTCAAATTCATACTCCTCAATGACCATAAGGCTTTGTACTCTAACTCAACTGAAAGATGACAAGCCTTCCAAAATAACAATTTGTATAAAGACATGCCAATAAGAGAATCGATTACTGTGTGATAGGCCTAAAATGCATCATCATGAATTTAGACCAATCAATTCGGTAGACATTTACCATTCTGGCTTGGATGCTCTTTATCTCTCGATTGGAAACCACAACTTATATAGTAGATTGCAGATGGTACATTGTGCTGACTTTGTGTTTAAAAACATACTTAGATAGAAGTGTCTCAAATTGATGATTGAAGAAATTCAAGCCTCCATCACTTATGATGGCCCTTGGGGTTCTAAACCTTATGAAAATTTGTTTCTTAAAAAATGTGGTGATGTTTCTCCCTCATTATTGGATAAAGCTATTGCCTCTAACTACTTGGACACATAATCGACTACAAGTAGGGTGTATTATTTTCCCAAAGGAGCTAGAGAAAGGGCCCATCAAATCAATTCTCCAAACATCAAATAACTCAATTTCAGGAATTTGTCACAGCGGTAATTCATGCCTCCTAAAGATACTCCCTTGCATTTGGCATTGAACACAAAATTTGCAAAAGTCATGGACATCTCTAAACATAATGTAATAATAGTAGCCATATTGTAACACTTTGGAGGTTATACGGATGCTGACATGATGTCCACTTGCCGACCAAGCATGGCATGTTTCTAGTATTTCTTGCAACTCCACTTCAGGCACACAACATCGGATAATATTATCAGAACACTCTATAAAGAATAAAGGTTCATCACCTATATACTTCTTCACATAAAAAGTTCCTCTCTGATCGCTTATCAAAGAATCTGGTAACAACCCACATAAAATGAAGTTTGCATAGTCATCATACCAAAGGACAAAGGTTTCAGAAATAATCATTATTGATTCATCAGGGAAAGCATCATCAATATAACCTCCCTCAGCTACTTTAGTATCCTCTTCAATCCTTGAAAGGTGGTTAACAACTTGGTTTTCACACCCCTTTCCATCTTTCACTTCAAATTAAAAAATTTGAAGAAGGAGAACCCATCAAATCAACTTTGTTTTATCTCTTTCTTTCATGCCCTGAGGCAATCCCCTGGACGTAAACATAGGACCTAGGATCACGAATAACCCCAAGATAACCCTGAGCTGGCATATCATAAGCAAATTGAACATATCTATGAAAAGATAACTATTGCGGAAGCTAAATCATGAAATAACTGAATGATGGGGAATACCCAATACATGTCTGAATATATATAAAATTCTAAGAGTTTAGTGCTACTGAACAATCACTCAAAAACTAACGCTGAATCTAAACTACGTGTGAAAAAACCTCTAAATGACTAGAGTTGCTGGGACATGTCCCCAGCTAAATATAGAAAAACTAAAACTGAAATGAACAACTAAATCTGAAAACATGTCTATTGCCCTTGAAGTATGAGGACTCACCACTGAAAATGGTGAATGTGGATCAGGAACAGATCTACTCATGATCTGAATGTTGAGAATCTAAACCTACATCATGAAAGGATGTAGCGTAAAGTATGCATCAGTACTTGGAAGGTACTGAGCATAATGATAGGATAAAAGCTGAACAAAACATATAAGCTAAACAAGCATAACTAAGCAATAACATAATCTAAATATAATGGAAATACCGAAATATACTGAAAAGAATTGAACTGAATGCAATGACCAAGTACATAACATGCTGAAACTAAATACTGAAGTATAACTGAAAACCTCGTCAAACACACTAGAGTTTGACTATGGGAGGTACTAGTAACCGACATAACCACCACGTGAGCTAACTGTGGTGTCCAATGTATACAACTCATCGAAGGGCCCTACATACCTTGCCAGGGGTATAAAGGCATGACTGGCGTGATCACTAAAACTGATGCCCACAGAGGAGACTTAACCTATATGGGCACATAGTTCTGGGACTATTAGGGTACGCTGAAACCCTAGTCCACTCGGTGCTAAGCCTACTCCCAACTGAATATATATATGATACATTATGACTAAAATACTAAAATACTAAATAGCTCAAAATACTGACATGCAAATCTAAGAATGTAACAATTATATATTGATAATGTGACATTCGAAACTAGAGCATGTATATCTGTATAACTTACCTAGCATGTGTAATTCATGAACTAAGAGAATCTACACTACTAGGATTCTGAGTTTCATGTAAAGAACAAAGCAATGATTCCATGAAAACATGATCATCTTATTAGGAATACTCTAGCAGCTAAATCACAACAAATATCTAAGGTTTTAGAAACCCTAGGTCTAACCAAGATATAGCAAATCAAGAATTTGACTGAATTTTAGGGACCTAGTGGATGAAAGGAATCCACCAGTGAAATCCAACATACTTGGTGACGAATCTCACAGAGAAATCTTTCAATTTTGGGGTTGGAACAGATGAAAACTTGTTGCATTCTTGGAAGGGTTTTGAATCACCTTTTTCTCCTCTTTTGTTCTAAGCTTGGTGAATTCTAGAGAATAATTGTTTAGGGTAAAATCTGACTAGAATAATTGGAAAAAACAGACAAAAATGAAGCAGTTTAGGGATAAAATAAGTAGAAAAAGACCCTGTTACCCCTAAACTAAAAGTCGTCTGGCCCATCAACAGAGCTGACTGACGGGCCATAAGTCGACTAACGGTTCGTCCTGTCAGTCGTCGTTTGGTTGTCAAAACTAAAAGTCAATAGAACTATCGACGAAGCTGACTGAGGGGCCGTAAGTCGACTAACGGTCCGTTATATCAGTCGTTGTTTTTCTATCAGAAGTAAAACTTGACTGGCCCACCGACGGAGCTAATTGACGGTTCGTAGGTGGCCTCCGTCTGTAGCAGCTACAACTTATGAAAATCTGAAATTTTTTCTTTCTTGAATCTAGGGTGTTACAATATATCCCACTTGGGATCATTCGTCCTCCAATGAAGACTAAACTATCTGGGTATGGAGGGAAGGAGGTTCAATCCGTACTACTACGTAGTAGAAATTGATATCTGACTAAATTGAGTTCCAAGAACATTTAAATATGCTGAAAATACAAGAACAACTGAAGGAACAAGGTACTAGGACTGAATTTACGCACGAGTAAACTGGAATACTGGAGAGGAAACTATTACCTGAGGATGAAATGGAATCGAAAGGAAATAGATGAGGATACTTGGCCTTTATGGCTGCTTCTGCTTCCCAAGTAGCTCCCTCTACAGATTAACTCCTCCAAAAAACCTTAATTGAAGCGACTTATTTGTTTCTCAACCTACAAACTTGACGATCAAGATTTTCAACTGGCACCTCATCATAAGTGAGACTATCCTTCACAATCACACTTTCTAATGGTACTATATATGCTGGATCACCCACACACTTCTTCAACAAGGAAATGTGAAAGAATGGATGGACTGCTGCTAGTTCTACTAGCAACTCTACCTCAAAGCCACCTTCCCAATCCTTTTCCAGATTCTATAAGGACCTACATATATAGGACTGAGCTTCACTTTCTAGCCAAATCTCATCACTCCCTTCGTAGGCGAAACTTTTTGTCAAACCCAATCATCAATCCCAAAATCTAACTCCCTTCTCCTTACATATGCATAGGACTTCTGATGACTCTAGGCTATCCTAAGTCTATCTTTTATGAGCTAAAATTTTTCCATAGCTTCATGAACTGAATATGGACCAATCAAGGCTGCTTCACCTACTCATCCACCTTAGGAACACATAAGCGACCATCTCTCCCTTGGGAGAAAACCTCTGCTTTCTGCTTGTTAGCACCTTCAAACTGAAGCAGTGTAGAATCGCTATCTTATTTTTCCTTAACATCCATTACCAATGAGGATGCTGATCTATTATGTACAATCACTCCACCATTTTATGTGTCCGTGAGATTAACTCTTAAACGAGCAAGCCGATGAAAATCTTTTTCTAATTCCTTCCCTTTCTCCTTAACATGAGTTACACTACCCTTTAGAGATCATCTTTCTGTCCTTAAGGTAAGCGATAAATCGACCTATAGGCACTGATCTACTACCCTTCGATTCTAATACTGGCTCATTTGGAAATTTAAATCGGACGATCCTAATTCTACTGTCAAGTGAAGCATAACAGGAATGTAACAAATCCATACCTAGAATAATATCAAAGTCTACCATTTATAACTCTATAAGATATACTGAGGAGACTTTCTAAGAGACCGTGACAGGGAAAGTTATGTTTACTCGTCTAACTTTAACTGGGTCACCAACTGGGGTAGAGACTGAGAAGGGTTCTGAAAGAGTTTCTGGACTGACACCGAAGTTTACAGCTATATAGGGAGTTACAAATTAAAGAGTAGCCCATGGATCTAACAATGGATAAACATGTAAAAGAAAAACTCGTAACGTACTAGTGACCATATCAGGAGAATCTTCCTGGTCCTGGTGAACCTGGAGAGCATAGAACATGCCCTAGCGCTGACCGCCACCTATACCAGATGACACACCTTACTGATTTGGGTGTCCTATTAATGTTGTTGCAACTTTAGACTGATCCCTACTATTGTTATCTTATTGCCCTTGTTTGGCAGAAGGCCAATCCTTCACCCTGTGATAAACCACACCCAAAGCATCCTTCCCTGCCTGGAAGACACTTGCCCGGATAGTTCTTACCACACTTTGTACAAGTTGGGTTGCTCCTATTTCCTGAAACACTTCTATGAGACTTAGCGCTTGCTGCCCTACTATTCTGATCCTGTCGAAACTGTGATTGGTTTACACTACCCGATTTCTATTGAGAGTACTCATAGTTCAACTGTTCTAGCTTTTTTGTTGGTCTTAGCTATTTCCCTAAGCTTAACTCCCTCAACCTGTTGAGCATGAATGATGAGCATAGTGATATTCATATCCTCTAACAACATAGCATTCCTACACTCTGTAAAACTAAGTTGGATACCCCAAATAGAAACTTACTCATTTATACCCTTGGATCGGTAACCATATGTGGAGCATACCTAGAGAGTTCGGTGAACTTCAGCCCATACTGTTGGACTGACATGGAACCTTGACTCAAATTCATAAACTCTTGTGCCTTAGACTGCCTCAACTCTATTGGGAAGAACTTGTCCAGAAAAGATCCTGTAAAACAATCCCAGGTCACAGGAGTTGCATCCACACTCCTGTTTTCTTTCCATTAAGTAAACCAAATGTGAGCCACATACTTAAGCTAGTAGGATGCCAACTCTACCCTATCATTACCAGTCACTTGCATAACTCCATAACCTCATAAATAAAGTTTTATGGGTACTCACCAACCTGCAACCCTAAAAACTCTCTTAGATTAATCCTAACAAAATCTCAGACTCCAGCCGGCACTAATCCATCATTACTATTAGTAGAAACTAGGACCTGCTGATTGTTCTAATTAGTCATACTCTGAGCCAAAAGCTGTATCGCATTCCGAAATACTGCATTTGAAGCCTCATGGTTTGGGACTAGAGGAATGGCATTAGCAATGCGTGCATTGACATTCCATGGGTAATCTCTACGAGGAGGAATGATCTGAAAAGCAAAACATCAAATTAGAAATGAGAAATTGGATCATAACTTATTCACTATAAGAGAAGTAAAGAAAGTGAAGTTTTCCTAAAACACTTTGTAGCCTCCCTCTCATTAGCTATGGTGCACTTCATAACCATGAAAGAGACTCTACTTTGTGTGGTTTTAAGATATCAAAGGATTGTTGCACCTAATGCTCTGATACCAAGTTAGTCACAACCCGAGGCTACCCACTTTACGTAATCATGGGACCTAGGATCATGAATGACCCCAAGCTAACCCTGAGATGGCATGTCATAAGAAAATTGAACATATTTACGAAAACATAACTAATGTGGAAGATAAATCATAAAATAACTAAATGATGGGGAATACGCAATACTAGTATGAATATATATAAAATTCTAAGAGTTTAGTGTTACTGAACAATCACTCAAAAACTAACGTTGAATCTAAACTACGTCTAACAAAGTCTCTAAATGATTAGAGTTGCTGGGACATGTCCCAGCTAAACCTAGCAAATTGAAACTGAAATGAAAGACTAAATCTAAAAACATATCTATTGCCCTCGAAGTATGGGGACTCACCAATGAAGTTGCTGAATGTGGGTCGGGAACCGATCTACAAGTGATCTAAATGTTGAAAACCTGAACCTACATCATGAAAGGATGTTGCGTAGAGTATGTGTCGATACTTAGAAGGTACTGAGCATGCTGGATAGGATAAAAGCTGAAAAAAATATGTAAGTTGAACAAGCATAACTGAGCAATGACATAATCTGAACATGATGGAAATACTGAAATATAATCAAAAGAACTGAACTGAATGCAACGACCAAGTAGATAACATGTTGAGACTAAATACTGAAGTATAAAACCTGGTCAAATACACTAGAGTTTAACACTGGGAACTATTAGTAACCGACATAACCACCACGTGAGCTAGCTGTGGTGTCCTATGTATACAATCCATCGAAGGACCCTGTATACCTTGCCAGGGGTATAAAGGAATGACTAGGGTGATCACCAAAACTGATGCCCACAGAGGGGACTTAACCTATAGCGGCACGCAGTTCTAGGACTATGAGCGGACGCTGAAACTCTAGTCCACTCGGTGCTAAGCCTACTCCCAACGGAATATATATATATGATACATTATGACTGAAATAGTGAAATACTGAATAGCTCAAAATACTGACATGCAAATCTGAGAATGTAACAATTATATATTAATAATGTGACATTTGTAACTAGAGCATGTATATCTGTTTAACTGACCTAGCATGTCTAATTCATGAACTAAGAGAATCTACACAACTAGGGTTCTAAGTTTCATGCAAAGAACTTATCAACGATTCGACGAAAACATGATTATCTGATTAGGAATACTCTAACAGCTAAATGACAACTAACATCTAAGTTTTTAGAAACCCTAGGTCTAAGGAAGATATAGCGAATCAAGAATCTGACTAAATTCTAGGGACCTAGTGGATGAAAGGAATCCACCAGTGAAATTCCATATACCTAGTGACAAATTTTAAACAAGAATCTTGATATACCGTGAGTTTACGGTATTTCTAATACGTTTCACTTACAAGTTATGTGTGTCTAAGGCCTTTTTATATTGGTTTTGATGTGTTTTTATCATGTTTTGCAGGAAAGACGTTCAGGTGCGGAAGTGTAGAGACAACTGAAAGAAATGCAGAAGAAAGGCATTCACGGAGGTGATCTACGGACCGTAGGTCCATTCACGGTCCGTAGGTGATGACCGTAGATCAGCAGGCAAGGCATGGAGGACA
>NW_006239547.1:218663-220536 GCF_000226075.1 Solanum tuberosum
AAATTAACTTTTGTTTATTGATTACTTACTGAACTCTTACAATTTGTTTCACAAATCCCCCCTTTTATTTCTTGTTTCTGGAAGTACTTTGGCTAATTGAATATAATTGTTGGTTAAAGTAAAATCTAAACCATTTTCCTCGTGGGATCGACCCCAACCTACAAGTTGGGTTCTTTACTTGATAACGATCGCTTATACTTCTTTAGGGAGGTGTAATTTGAGTGTATCAAATCTTTCGATTTCGGGGTGGGAACTGTAGAAAACTTGTTAAGTTCTTGGAAGGGTTTTGAGTCGTCTCTTTCTCATCTTTTGTTCTAAGCTTGGTGAATTATAGAGAATAATTGTTTAGGGTAAAATATAACTAGAATAAAAGGTTAAAACTGACCAAAACGAAGTAGTTTAGGGATAAAATAATTAGGAAAAGACCCTATTACCCTTAAACTAAAAGTCGACTAGCCCATTGATGGAGCTTACTAACGGGCCATAAGTCGACTGACGGTTTGTCCTGTCAGTCGTCGTTTAGCTGTCAAAGGGCTGAAATGTGGGGTCTGAAACTAAAAGTCGCATGGCCCATCGACGGAGCTGACTGACGGGCCATAAGTCGAACGACGGTCCTTCCTGTCAGCCGTCGTTTGGCTGCCAGAACTAAAAGTCGACTGGCCCATCAAGAGAGCTGATTGACAGGTCATAAGTCACCTGACGGTCTGTCCTGTTAGTCCTCGCTTGGCTGTCAGAACTAAAAGTCGACTGGACCATCAATGGAGCTGACTGATGGGTCGTAAGTCGACTGATGGTCCGCAGGTGGCCTCCGTCTGTGGCACCTACAACTTCTGAAAATTTTGAAAAATTTTCCTTTCTTGAATCTGGGGTGTTACACTTTCTTTGAAATTAGGTACCGTAGAGTAGCATGATCAGTATGCACAATCACCTTCGTACCCATTAAGTAATCTCTAAACTTCTCAAACACCACACACAATAGTCAACAATTCTTGTTCAGTGACGATATAATTTTTTTAAAGAACAATTCATAGTTTTGCTAGCATAGTATATGTAATGAAAGACTTGTTTGTTTGTTGCCCAAAGAATAGATCCTAGTGTTTATCCGCTAGCATCGCACATCATTTCAAAAGGAAGTTTCCAATCGGGTGCTATGATGGTAGGGACCATGAAAAGTTTCTTTTTCAAACTTTTGAAAGCTTCCAAACATGCATTATCAAAATTGAATATTCTTTCCTTTTCAAGAAGCCTACAATATGGAATAGAAACCTTGGAGACGTCTATAATGAACCACCCATAAAACCCGGCATGACCAAGGAAGCTTCTTACTCCCTTCACTAAGATTGGGGGAGCTAATTTTTCAATTACTTTTATTTTAGCTTGATCTACTAAAAAACCATTCCATGAAATTTAGTGTCCAAGCACAATCCCCTCGTTCATTATGAAGTGGCATAACTCCAAATTTAGAACTCTCCAAATTAAGAACCAAATTTTGATCTACACACATTTGAACCACCATCTCTATTTTCTTCGATCACTGTTCATAAGAATCTCTGATGACCAAAAAATCATCCATTAATACTTCCATTATCACTTTGCATGTAATACACTAGGAAAGAGTTGTTGTTACTAGAATTACTGCGTTATGAGCTTGCGGTGAACACGGATACCCTAGTTAATTCTCTCATCTTGATAAAAACTGAAATTAACTTTTGTTTATTGATTACTTACTGAACTATTACAATTTGTTTCACAAATCCCCCCTTTTATTTCTTGTTTCTGGAAATACTTTGGCTAATTGAATATAATTGTTGGTTAAAGTAAAATCTAAACCATTTTCCTCGTGGGATTGACCCCAACCTACAAGTTGGGTTCT
>NW_006239547.1:223375-224346 GCF_000226075.1 Solanum tuberosum
CAACCTCATGCCATTATCTATTTATAAGAAGTTGGGTCTAGGGGACCCAAAGCCCACTGCGATGCGGTTACTAATGGCCGATCGAACTATGAAGAGGCCCATTGGTGTACTCCATGATGTGCTAGTGAAAGTGTAGTCTTTCATTTTTCCGGCATATTTTGTGATTCTTGACTGTGAGGTTGATTTTGAGGTTCCCATCATCCTTGGGAGACCATTTCTTGCCATAGGGCGTGCGTTGGTTGATATGGAAAAGGGGCAGATGAAGTTCTGACTGAATAATGAAGAAGCAACTTTCAATATTTTGTAGGTCCATGAAGCAGAGTGGTGAGCTCCAAACAGTATCTGCTATAACTTACAGAGTGGAGACTGGGACGGAAGTGCAAATTGAAGAGCGACTAGGTGTTGAGGCATTAGCAGCAGTTCTTATAAATTTCGATAGTAATGGCATCGAAGATTATGATGAGTTGGTAGCCGCACTCGATATTTGTGAATACCGGCCCAAACCAAAGAAGTATGAATTAGACATGAAGAATCGCGAGTCCCCACCCGCAAGACCATCTATTGTGGTGGCACCGAAATTGGAGCTTAAGGCACTACCACCGCACTTGAGGTATGTATACTTGGGCAAAGAGAATACTTTGTCAGTCATCATTTCGGCAGATTTGAATGCGACACAAGTAGAGTGATTGGTGACTGTGTTAAAAAGGTTCAAGCGAGCTATTGGGTGGACTATTGCAGATATCATTGGGATCCCTCCCGGTATTTGCTCTCACAAAATCCAACTCATACCAGATCACAAGCCTAGTATCGAGCACCAGAGAAGGTTAAATCCACCTATGCAAGAAGTAGTTAAAAAGGAGATCGTCAAGTGGTTGGATGCGGAGTTATTTATCCCATTTCAGATAGTAGATAGGTATGTCCTGTGCAGTGTGTGCCAAAAAAGGGTAGTATGACTGTGGTTCCAAATGAAA
>NW_006239547.1:224446-225073 GCF_000226075.1 Solanum tuberosum
TTGAGTTTTGGTCAACTTCAAATGACCATAACTCCTAACTCAAGATAATTTAGGTGTAGTTCCTGATACGTTTGGAAAGTTCTTGGAATGATCTTTCCAACGCCACCGAGTTTGCGCAATTTCGAGTTCGTATGAGTAAGTTATCCCCTTTGGAAGTTGGGCTGTTGGATTAAGGAAAGTCCAAATCCGGATATGTGAAGGGTAAACTAGTCTTTTCCTTACCTAATTTGCCTATTCCGTTTTTAGGAATTAATTGGGGTAAAAGAGGACTTTATTCAGTTTAGAAAAAATAGAATTTACGCTAGGGCTTGGAGAGGAGAAGAAAGAAGAGAAAAGAGGAGAGAAATCAAGAAATCGCCAAGAACTTTCAAGCTTTGCGAGTGGAATTCGTCGGGGGTGATCCCTACAAGGTATGTGGGATCACATAGTGTTGGGTTAGTTCACCCTCATGCCAAACTTGTTTCAATTCAGCAAAAATTGGAGTTATTTGAATGTTAAGAAAGTGAAGATCTTGAAGAACATTGTTGAATTCTTGCTGGTTGACTGTTGAATGCCTAGTGTTGATTTGATTAATGTTTCCAGGTTGTTTTTCGAGTTAAATCTATTGGGTATTGAGGGTACAAATTA
>NW_006239547.1:226342-241971 GCF_000226075.1 Solanum tuberosum
GTTGGACAAGTTGTGTTTTATGCTTGAGCTTGACTCATCTATGGTAATTATATATCATTTCTTTTTTTTTCTCTTGCTCCCTTAGTCCCGATTCCCCCCTTAATTATGCTTATCGCTTATGGTCTTTTTATTTGCTTCCGCGACCAAGGATGTGTAATGATACGCTATGAGGCTTGTTTGGGGTTCCTTCGGGTTCCTCATTCGCCATGTCACGTCTAGGCCTTAGGCTTGGGTCGTGACAAACTTGGTATCAGAGCACTAGGTTGATAGATCCTCGGAGTCCAACACACCGCGTTGATTAGAGTCCGATTCATGGTTGTGTTGTGCACCACAACTATGAGTAGGAGGCTATGAGACGTTTTAGGAAATGTTTCACTTCTTCATTCTCTAAGTCGTGCCATAGATCTATAAGCTCTCTCTCTTATTCCTTGTCTTATGGTGTTTAAAGTTGGACCACTTGAAGGGTTCTTGCTAGAAGGAGCGAGTGGTTGTAATGCCAAGTATGGTATGTTACTTGTGAGCTTTGATGGAATAGATTGTGAAGTTGTATTTTGTGTGATTAATGCTTCATAATTGTCTGTGTTGGTTAGAAGAACTTGTGTAGGCTTACTCCAAAGGGGGAGATAGTGTGCCTACCTAGCAAGGTAATTGTGAGGTTATGTTTAGTTGATGGTAGAACCCGTATGGTCAAATTGTTGATTCCCAAAGGAGCCTATCCGAGAGTGGAGATGGGAAAAGAAATTATATGCCCTAGGTTGGGATTATGTTGTGTTTTGAAGTTGACTTTGAGGGTTGCATGTACCATCTAGTTAAGGTGAAGAATAAGAAGTATAAGTGTTGACCAACTTCAAAGGGTTAGTTGTTGTATTTTAAGATTGATCTTAAGCATGGTCACTTAAGTAGGGTGCTTAGATAATACCTAGGCATAGTTGGTTGGTAGACCCCAGCAAAAGTGGTGATAAGGGTTGACATGGTCTAGAGTTGTCTTGATCCAACTTTAGTGAAAAAGAGAAAGGTTTCTTGGTCAAAACTCCTCTAAGTTCCTCTAAGGTTTAACCAAGAAAGGATGTCTACCCGTAAGTCTCAAAGAGTGAGTGGTAGTGGATCTTAAGGGTTCCGGTATGTGTTTTATGTTTTATTGAATTGCGGAAATTCCATGGGCCAAAGATAGAGGAAGATCCTCTAGAGTTTATAAAGGAGTTATCTAAGGTGATGAACCTTGTAGGAGTAATCTTAGTAATACTTGTCTTTCGTGACTTGATAAAGAGAATATCGCGAACTTTTTTTGTGTCGTCCTTAATATTCATGGGTTTAGTTATGGCCATATGTGAGTGATTAGTATAACTCAACTTAGTCCTTATGAGTTTTATGATGTGTTGGATTTTGACGAATAGTGATTCTTAAGTGGTACCTAGAGATGTTGAGTGATTAAGCTCCTTTAAAAGAGGGTAGGAGTGAGATCCTCATTGGTTTGAGAATCATGTTGTGTAATGAGATAGTTTAGGCTTACCCCAATGCGGGATAATGTGCTTAGATGGTAAGGTTATTGAGTGTCCTTGATGTTATGAGATAGGTTTGCTTGAATTCTCACCTTATGTGGTTTAGTGAATTGGAGCAATCTAGACCCGGAGTGGTAGATTCATATGAGATCTTGAGTGATATCCTAGTGACGGCCTTAGAAAAGGATGCTACTAGGGTTGACTTGGAAGAATTTTTGGGATGAAGGTACCGGTATGTGGTAATTTCATATGAGAGTAAGTGCTATGTTGATTTCCGGTACTACCTTATCTTGTATGATGCCTTATGAGGCTATGAGGCTTAGAGTTCTCCGGATGAGTTAATAGAACCTTTTTCGGATTTTACCCCGGTTAATGGTTTAAAGTTAGAAAAAAAGGGGTTTGTGAAGAATATCCCTTACCTTGTTCCCCTAGGAATACTCTTGTTGACTTAGTGAAACTTGGCATGTTAAGCCTTGATGTGACTCTTAGTATGGATGGGTTGCATACTTGGTGTGTTTTTATTGATGATAGGGCTCGGATGGTTAGAAGAATATGGGGCCCTTGAGTGTGTACTAGTTATCACCTTGTTGAGTAGGATGACATTTGGGTACAATTTCTTCCTATTATGGATTTGGTGTTTGATTGTGTCATATAAGGGTGGTATGGCTAGATGTTGAGGACCATAGACTTTTGGAAAAATGGCAAGATGTGAGTTTGGTTATGTCTTTAGGAGTGCTTGGAAAAAGTTTTCTTGAGGGTTGTAGTGAGGGCTTCCTCCTAAGGAGGGGATGGTGTGCTTAAAAAGCATGATTTGTTGAAATCCCGACATCCTCATCTCTTTCTTCCATTCCTATTCTAGCTTGAGACCAAGAGTTCCTAGATGGGCCTATGTTATGTTTTAGAAGTCATGTGTGATTTTTATATTCTGATGATTTCCTTATGAAAGGTATGTTTTTGAGAATTCATGTTTTGAGATAAAAATTAGTTTTCATGTTTCATGCCCCTCATGTTGATAGGCAATTAGAGTAAGTAACCTATGTGATTCATGAGGTGAATGGTTTAAATGTGCTTTTAAGAAGTAATTGCATAATTGGCCTAAGATCATATGATAAGCATGATTTGAGTTGGAGGAGGAAATTCCTCCAATGAAATGGAATATGTCTAAGTTGCATGCATATTGAGTTCGTAGAGGTAGTCCTATTCTCTCATGTTGTATGATGTGTGTTTTAAATGGAGATTTTTTTTCTCCTAAGTTGTGCATTGTGTGTAATATGGCATACTTGACTTGATGATGTGAATTAAATGAACATGCTTGAATGTGTTCTTATGAAATGGAATGTTAGCTCCTTATGTGGTGGAAACTTTCCTAAAGAGTAGAGGAGGTAGTTCCTCCCATGTTTATGTGAATTAATGAGGTTTGCGCATTTCCATAAAAACTTGTGTTTTTGAAGAGAGATGAGTTGTATGAGTTGTTTCCCTCATGTTGTAGTGCATTGGTTATAAGTGATCTATTGTACTTCATGAAAATAAGGTATGAGCATGTCTTAGTAAGGAGTTGAGAAGTTCCTCCTTGAAAGAGTGCTATTGAACATGGAAACTTGCACATGTGCTTAATGATGTATGGACTATGTAATGACTAGGAGAAGGTAGTTCCTCCTTGAACATAACTAAACATGATAATGTCATTGCATACATTCATGTTTAAGTTGACAATTGGTTCATTGTGGTTTTACAATTATGTTGAGGTTTTTGAAATAAGGTGTAAGTGCATTGTTGCATCCTTATGTGGGCTGAAATTGCCATGTTTGTGTCTCTCATGTACGTTTCTTTAACATTCGGGGACGAATGTTCCCAAGGGGGAGATATTGAAACGACCCCAAAAATGTCCGAAAATGTGCTTCGGAAACACCTATAATTGTAATTTCCACATCTCTTAAAATCCGTGCATGATTTCGGAAATTCGACTTCATATTCTTGTTTAGGGGGTCAAATTGAGTGGGAAATGGGTCTAACCCAAATTTTAGAGCAACCGTATCAAAATCCGAAATTTCCAAGTGAAGCCTTTTTCGAGGGTCTACTTTGGAGGGTCATATCTCCTAGCACACAAATTATTGGGTGGCCAATAACATATCCATGGAAAGCCCTTTGAGTTAGCTACCTAACGCACTTCGTTTCACCTCATTCGGAGTTCGGACGAAGAAGTTATGCCCATTTTCGTAAAATCTGTCCGGCAGGAAAGGCAATTTCCAGTGAGCGTTTTTACTGTTCACCCGCCTCATTTTTTTTTCTAAGTGTTGGACCATTTTTCCAAAGGGCATATGTTATTTCCTATATACCATTAGTTCAATTCCCATCTCTAAAACATTTCCCAAAACACCTCTCCCATACTTAGACACATTTTCTCTCAAGTTCTCTCAAGAACCCTAATCCAAAACCTTCCTCAAGATTGAAGAGACTCTTGCTCCAAGTTCCAAGCTTCCATTGAAGACACTCTCAAGACCTTCATAAAAACTCAAGGTATGTGGTGTTGAACTCATGGGTCCTTCCACCCATAGTGCCTAGACTCTATTCTACTCACTAATTCATGGTTTAAGTTAAGATTCATAAATTAGTCTTGTTCTTTGTAATAATTTCCTGCACATTGAATTTTAAACATGAAAAGTGATTGTTTTGAGCATGTTGTGACCCTAGAACTTGAACCTAAATTTGGAATGGATGTGGAGATTTTCATGTGGTATTGTGGGTGTTAAAAAGGTGTTGTTGTAGGTTGTTCACTGGTTTGGCTGCATAATTACTACCCTATTTTCCATGCTCTTTGATTCCATTACATGCCTTCAAGGTGTTTGACAAAATGTCCAACTATGGAGAATTGATGAATCGATGCTTTAAAGCTTGAGTTATGAGATGTATGGAAATCCAGAGATGTGTTGATGACAAACTAAGCTTGTGTATATGTTCATTCCATACGTGAGATTGCATTAGAGCCTAATGGGAATTTCCTATATAAAGTGTTGCATGACCATGCCCGGTCCGGGGGAAAAGAACCGGACAACCATGTGAGAGGTTTATATCTCACCACCTAGGATGCTTGGGGTGTGACCAACATCAACCATGTGAGAGGTTTATATCTCACCACCTAGGATGCTTGGGGTGTGACCAACATCAACCATGTGAGAGGTTTATATCTCACCACCTAGGATGCTTGGGGTGTGACCAACATCAACCATGTGAGAGGTTTATATCTCACCACCTAGGATGCTTGGGGTGTGACCAACATCAACCATGTGAGAGGTTTATATCTCACCACCTAGGATGCTTGGGGTGTGACCAACATCAACCATGTGAGAGGTTTATATCTCACCACCTAGGATGCTTGGGGTGTGACCAACATCAACCATGTGAGAGGTTTATATCTCACCACCTAGGATGCTTGGGGTGTGACCAACATCAACCATGTGAGAGGTTTATATCTCACCACCTAGGATGCTTGGGGTGTGACCAACATCAACCATGTGAGAGGTTTATATCTCACCACCTAGGATGCTTGGGGTGTGACCAACATCAACCATGTGAGAGGTTTATATCTCACCACCTAGGATGCTTGGGGTGTGACCAACATCAACCATGTGAGAGGTTTATATCTCACCACCTAGGATGCTTGGGGTGTGACCAACATCAACCATGTGAGAGGTTTATATCTCACCACCTAGGATGCTTGGGGTGTGACCAACATCAACCATGTGAGAGGTTTATATCTCACCACCTAGGATGCTTGGGGTGTGACCAACATCAACCATGTGAGAGGTTTATATCTCACCACCTAGGATGCTTGGGGTGTGACCAACATCAACCATGTGAGGGGTTTATACCTTGCCACCAGGGTGTCCGGGTGTGAACGGCATCCCCCATCCTAAGTTGGGGTTATAGATTGGTTGGATCATGCATACACATATGATATCTACTATTAGTATAGATTTACTTAAACATGTTTTGACTTCACTTTGATCATGCATCCTCATATTGTTATTCATAATGCCTATGAAACTATTTCTTGTATTTCGATTGTGTCCTTGTCTATTGTTGTGTTGCACCCCGCATACTTTGTACATTCCAAGTACTAACGCATATTTTGCCTACATGATGTCACCATGTAGGGACCGGAGCTACTCTTGATCCTTCTCTCCATTCACGTGGCTAGTACGACGCTTATCCGAGTTTGTTGGTGAGTCCTCAATGATTCGAGGGCTATGTTATGTTTCCTACTCCTATGTTTTGAGACTTTAGCTTGCAATTGTATTTTGACTATGAGGGGAGCCGGTAGAATGTCATGGCCCCGTCCTATCTATGTATGTAGAGGTGTGCGTTGGACAAGTATTTTGTAAATGAGCTTGACTATTGTTCTATGATGTCATTTTGAAATGGTTTGCCCTTAGTCCCTATTTCCCGTTAATTAATGTTAAATGTACTTCCGCGACCGATGAAGTGTGATGACAAGTTTGAGAGGCTTGTTTGGGGTTCCTTCGGGTTCCTCATTCGCCATGTCACATCTAGGCCCTAGGCTTGGGTGGTGACACAAATGATACTAAGTGTTTGGGAAAAGAACCATGGAAGTTTAGAGGGTTTAGAGATGAAAAGCAAAGAAGAAAAGTTGGAATTTTCTGGGGAAAAAGGTGGGGCGTCGCGCCAGCCAGCACGCCCCAAAAGGGTCTCTGAATGTTCACCCTTGGGGCTCCGTTCCAGCCAGCGCACCCCAGACTGGTCTCTGAATATTGAGGGCTGGCGCCCCGCGCCTCTCAGAGCTCCAGAGACGCTAGTTCTCCCCATTTGTTCCCCACCTTTTAGTACTTGTTCCTTAGCAATGTACCGATGTTTTCTAGTTGATGCCAACACTCTAAGGTACATCTAAACACCATGAAATCATCCATAAACATGAGATCATGAACTTTGAATCCATAATCCAATTCAAGGAAAGTTAAGATCAAAGTCATAGAAGCTAAGAGTAAAAGTCTAGAAGTTAAGAAGCAAGTCAAAGCAAGGTTTCTCAAAGTTTTCAAGAGTCTTTAACAAACGTTTTAACTTCGTTTTAAGGCTCAATTTTCAAGTTAAGCAAAGAGTAAAGAGTTGAGTTCATTCGTCAAAAAGCTATAAGGGAATTAAGGATTCCCAAAGAGTTTATAAATGTTTTCACATTTGAGCAATAAAAGGGAACATCGATTCCAAGAGAGCTTTTAAGCTAAGTTTTGAGTAATTATCTCAAACCAAAGAAAGAAGATTGTTTTTAAAACATATGAGCTAAGTATATTTTTTAGAGTAGTATTGAGAACTGATATTGGATGCGAGTTCATATTAACTAAAGTCTCCATAAATCATGTAGTCATCATGGGTAGTAAAGGATCATACTTTTTATATGACTTCTTAAGATGCTTTTAGCATAGACTAGTGGATCCACTAAGTTAAGCGTTCTATATGACGGCAAAGTATAGGACAGTTCTGGCAGCATGGGCAGGACATTGTATCACCACTTCGGCTCATAGCAGTGGTTGTCGGTTAGAGAATCTCCCACAGAAACTATATTATTTTATTATATGAGTAAAGTTGAGTTTGTTACTGCATTTCCTTTAACGAACTATGTTGCTTTTTTACTGTTTTATAAAGATTTTTCATATATTGCATATGTTCATTACTTTGTTCTAATATAAGTTATTCATGAGTTGAGAAGAGCCAAGGTAAGAGTTTCTTTCCGAATATTTTCAAGCCTTTGTATTGTTTAGCATTCCAACTCACATACTCTTACATTCAATGTACTAATGTCAGTTGGTCTGCATCGTCTTATGATGCAGACACAGGTAACCAGGAACAACATACAGCGCCTCGTTGATCCAGCTTGAGCACTCAGAGTCTATGGTGAGCCTCCTTGCATTTGGAGGACTCCTTTATTTGCTTTCTAGTCTTTCAGATGTTAGGATGATCGAGGTCCTGTCCCGACATCCCTCGTTGTTTTGGAGGCTTCATAGACAATTAAGTAGTTCAGTAGTCTTTGCATTGTTATTCTTATGTTAAAGACTAGGGTTGCCACTTTTGGCCAAGTTGAATGTTTAATATTTAAAACATTCTCAGTTATTTTATTTTTCAGTTCAGTTAAGTTCATTGATCATTGTCACGATATTCTAAGGTCATTGGTGCAAGTCACGTTACGAAAAGAAGTAAAGTTTTGTTCTTTTATTCGTCACTATATTCTAAGATCATAGGTGCAAGTCAAAAAAAATTGATGCGTTTTTTGTTATGTTCTTGTATTTTTCTTGTTTTTTTGGCCATTTTTGGGAATTTACATAATCTTCGGCCATTTTCGGATAGTTACGAAAAGAAGTAAAACTTTATTATTTTATTCGTCACGATATTCTATGGTCATTGGTGCAAGTCATAATTTTTTTGAGACGTTTTTTGTATTGTTTTATGTGTTTTTCTTGATTTTTCGGCCATTTTTGGGAAAACTACGTAATATTCGATGATTTTCAGGCAGTTATGAAAAGAAGTGAAGTTTTGTTTTTTTATTCGTCACGATATTCTAAGGTCATTGGTGCTAGTCAAAAAATATTTGAGGCATTTTTTGTATTGTTTATGTATTTTTCTTGATTTTTCGGCCATTTTTGGGAATTTACGTAATAATCGGCCATTTTTGGGTAGTTACGAAAAGAAGTAAAGTTTTGTTCTTTTATTCGTCACGATATTGTAAGGTCATTGGTGCAAGTCGAATTTTTTGGGCGTTTTTTGTATTGTTCTTGTGTGTTTCTTGATTTTTTAGCCGTTTTAGGGCATATTTGGCCATAATTGGGTAGTTACGAAAAGAAGTAAATTTTGTTCTTTTATTCGTCACGATATTCTAAGGTCATTGGTGCAAGTCAAATTTTTTGGGCGATTTTTGTATTGTTATTGTGTTTTTCTTGATTTTTCAGCCATTTTAGGGCATATTCGGTAATATTCGGGTAGTGACGAAAAGAAGTAAAGTTTTGTTCTTTTATTCGTCACTATATTCTAAGATCATAGGTGCAAGTCAAAAAAAATTGATGCGTTTTTTGTTATGTTCTTGTATTTTTCTTGTTTTTTTGGCCATTTTTGGGAATTTACATAATCTTCGGCCATTTTCGGATAGTTACGAAAAGAAGTAAAACTTTATTATTTTATTCGTCACGATATTCTATGGTCATTGGTGCAAGTCATAATTTTTTTGAGACGTTTTTTGTATTGTTTATGTATTTTTTCTTGATTTTTCGGCCATTTTGGGGTATTTACGTAATAGTCGGCCAGTTTCGTTCAGGTATGAAAAGAAGTAAAGTTTTGTTCTTTTATTTGTCACGATATTCTAAGATCATTGGTGCAAGTCAAAAAAAATTGAAGCGAATTTATTATTGGTTATGTATTTTTCTTGATTTTTCAACCATTTTGGGGAATATTCAGCCATATTTGGGTAGTTACAAAAAGAAGTAAAGTTTTGTTCTTTTATTCGTCACGATATTCTACGGCCATTGGTGCAAGTCAAAAAATTTTGGAGGTGGTTTTTGTATTGGTTATGTGTTTTTCTTGATTTTTCGGCCATTTTGGGTCATTTACGTGATATTTGGCCATTTTCGGACAGTTATGAAAAGAAGTAAACTTTTGTTCTTTTATTCGTCACGATATTCTAAGGCCATTTGTGCAAGTTGAAATTTTTTTGAGGCATTTTTTATATTGATTATGTATTTTTCTTGAATCTTCGGCCATTTTAGGGCAATTATGTAATATTCGGCCATTTTCGGACAATTACGAAAAGAAGTACAATTTTGTTCTTTTATTCTGCACGATATTTTAAGGTCATTGGTGCAAGTGAAAAAAAATTTGAGGCGTATTTTTGATTGTTTATGTATTTTTTTATCTTTCAGCCATTTTGAGGGATTTACGTAATATTCGGCAATTACGAAAAGAAATAAACTTTTCTTCTTTTATTCGTCATGATTTTCTAAGTTCAATGGTGCAACTTGAAATTTTTTTGAGGTATTTTTTGTATTGTTTATGTATTTTTCTTGATTTTTCATCCATTTTGGGGCATTTACGTAATATTCTGTCATTTTCGGGCAGTTACGAAAAGAAGTAAAGTTTTGTTCTTTGTCACGATATTCTAAGGTCATTGGTGTAAGTCGAATTTTTTTGAGCATTTTTTGTATTGTTTTTGTAATTTTTTATTTTTCGGCAATTTCTATGCATTTACGTAAAATTCGGCAACTTTCAGGCAATTATGAAAAAAAGTAAAGTTTTATTCTTTTATTCGTCACGATATTCTAAGGTCATTGGTGCAATTAGAAATTTTTTTGAGGTATTTTTTGTATTGTTTATATATTTATCTTGATTTTTCGGCCATTTTGGAGCATTTATGTAATATTCAGCCATTTTTCAGGCAGTTATGAAAAGAACTAAAATTTTGTTCTTTTATTCGTCACAATATTCTAAGATCATTGGTGCAAGTCGAAATTTTTTTGAGCTGATTTTTGTATTGTTTATGTATTTTTCTTTATGTTTTAGCCATTTTGGGGCTTTTACGTAATATCCAGCCATTTTCGGGCAGTTATGAAAAGAAGTAAAGTTTTGTTCTTTTATTCGTCACGATTTTCTAAAGTCATCGGTGCAAGTCAAATAATTTATGAGGAATTTTTTAAATCGTTTATATATTTTTCTTGATTTGCCGACCATTTTGGGGCATTTACGTAATATTCGGCTATTTTCGGGCAGTTACGAAAAGAAGTAAAGTTTATTTCTTTTATTCTTCACGATGTTCCTAGCTCATTGGTGCAAGTCGAATTTTTTTTATGCATTTTTTTATTGCTTATGTAATTTTTTTATTTTTAGACCATTTTGGTGCATTTACGTAATATTCGGTCATTTTCGGACAGTTATGAAAAGAAGTATAGTTTTGTTCTTTTATTCACCACGATATTCTAAGGTCATTGGTGCAAGTCAAAAAAAATTTGAGGCGTATTTTGTATTGTTTATGTATTTTTTTTATTTTTCAGCCATTTTGGGTCATTTACGTAATATTCTGCATTTTTCGGCAAATACAAAAAGAAATAAAGTTTTATTCTTTTATTTGTCACGATTTTCTATGGTCATTGGTGCAAGTCGAAATTTTTTTGAGGCATTTTTTGTATTTTTCATGATTTTTCCGCCATTTTGGGGAATATACGTACGGGCAGTTACAAAAAGAAGTAAAGGTTTTTTCTTTTATTCGTCATGATATTCTAATGTCATTGGTGCTAGTCAAAAAAAATTGTGGCGTTATTTGTATTGTTTATGTATTTTTCTTTATTTTTTGACCATTTTGTGGGCATTTACGTAATATTTGGCCATTTTCGGGCAGTTATGAAAAGAAGTGAAGTTTTGTTCTATTATTCGTCACGATATTCTAAGGTCATTTGTTACGACCCAGGAGTATATCCTAGAAGTAACACGGTGTACTTGACCCCGAAGGGGTTTCATACAAGCCATTAGCATATCATGAACATAAGATAATAGAAAATACGGCAAAATTTTAAAAAATTTACAATCAAAGTCATTTCATAAAAGCAAGCAAAAGTCTTTCTATACTTTATTTCAAACCATCAAATACAACTTTTAGAATAAACTCTTGGGACACAGCCCATAAAATAGTCTCAACATGAAAATGAAAGACATAAAGGAAATGTGGGTGTTGTCTTCGAAGCTATGAGGACTCACCAAGATCTTCAACTCCTTGCAACTTCTAGAAACTTATCTCCAAGAGTAGCACTCAATCTCCAATCTGTACATTTGATTAGAATGTAGGCAAAGTATGCGTTAGTACAAAATGTGCTAAATATGTTAGCTAGAATAATCATAAGAGCAGGGTTAGTCAAAATAAGACATAATCCAAAATCATATGAAATACTTCATGAAACATAAACCATAACCATAAGAGACAATATCATAATCATAATAAGAAAAGTCTCCAACATAAGCATCATATAAGCATAATTTGACTCTTAGTTATCTATACCATAATAGAACCATTCTCAAGTAACCTCAAAAGCATACATGTGCAAAGCATGAATAACATCCTATAATACCACCCAAGCCAAGTATCCCTTTTTGGTCATCTTGATCATAGCCTATATACATGGTCAAGTCTCTAAGCTTCTATACCATAAGGGCACCATACTTGTAAGTAACCTCAGAGCACACTTGTGCAATGCATGAAAGGCATTCCATACTACCCTTCACACTAAGCATAACCTTGAAGTCATCCTAGTCATAGTCACCCTCCTCTGGTCTCACTATTGGCTTACTTCATGTAAACAAGGGAACTATCACCTTTAGTCAATCATATCTTGGAAGGCAACTATGGCAACAATCCAAGCTAAACTACTTTTTGATTTCACGTATCAGGACACTTCATCCAATTCTAACTGTCAACGATCGTTAGTCAGTAATATAACCCAACTAAGTGAGTTGGGGTCGAATCCCACAGGGAGTGGTACATATTTGAGAATCAATAGCCAACTGTGTATATGTTCAAGTCAATCATAGGTAAAAACATTTACGAATAAATGCATGGCTCAAGTTTTGGGGTGACACAAGTGTCAGATATCACATGAGGGGTTTGTTTCAACTATCAGCTACAACAACAAATAACACGAAAATAACAAACATAGAGACGGGTTCTTGGGATGTGATTGGATTATGGGCTAAGGTTGACAAATGGGTGATTGCAATTAATAGTAAATAGTTGTAAATCAGTGAATAAACTAGACTTTAGTGGGGATAAACTTTCTCTCAAACAATTTACCACGAATCAGATTAGTTTCTCTCGAACACCAATAAGCAGCAATTAAGAACAACCTTCTCTTTAGTCCATTCACTCTCTCGAGCTGAATGTGTGGAAAAGGGTTTAGGATTTATTCTCTCGAGCTGAACCCATGACAACCCAATACCCACAGATCATCAAATCAATAATCTTGGTTTTAAAATCTCTCTCTCAAGCAACCCAAAAACACGAAGGTAGAGTTGCATTTGCAACTACAACCTTTTAGATTAAGCCACAATTACTGAATGAAATTACTTTTAAACATCATTTAAACTATTAATTAACAATACCCAACAACTAAATCAACCCATAATCACATAATCACACCCCAAGAATTGGGAATTTAGCTAGACATCATAAATATATAAGAATCGTTACCAAATTATGTTTCCATCAACTGGGTAAGATTAATATTGTCTTTACAGAAGTCTAAGATGAATAATCTTCAACACCCACTTCCAATTTCTCAGAAATGGAAATCTTCAAAGCTAAGGAGAAATATTGTCTCAATACTCTCAATTATAATCTAGATAGATAGACAGATAGAATAGATAGATTAATTGCTAGATTGATAGATTGATAAATTGCTCCCTAAACTAAGAATTTAAAAATGTATTTATAGTCGCCAAAATTGTGCTACGAAGGACCATTCGGCAAAGTAAGTCGGGATCGCCGATCCACTCGGCGATCCGCCCTTTGGTTAATTCCATCACCTTTTTGCTTTGGCCTTTTACAACTTTAAGTTCTGCAACTTTGGGCGATATAGCACTGCATCGCGGAACCGTTAGGCGACTCGCCCAATGGGTTAGCGATCCTCAAGACTTTTTTTCTTCGTTCTTTCAACTGCCTTGTTCCTTTTTGCTCATTAGTGTCCATTTGTTCCTCAATCCAAATACCTGAAAATCAAGGATTTACATCAGTTATTGGCACAAAATATGCATTTGAGGACACTAAATCTATTAAAATATAGCCCTAAATAAGTTCAAATCGTGGACTCATCACTTGGGCAATGTATGGATAGCATCCCATACTACTGTCCACACTAAGTACCCCTTTAGACTATCATGAATGTTCACTAGTTAGGGACTAGTCCCTCTTGACTATTTGCCTTTATTCATTTAAGGTACTTCTCTATTTAGTACTAGGCAAGTCACAACCCATGAATAAACTCTATTTCTCAATTCAAGGCTACTAATGAATAACCCCCTAATAGGCTAGACCTTGCTATCATCTTACTAACATAACTATATTAGTCTAAGCAAACTACCTTGGAAGACACACTAACATGCAAGTCCAAGCTACTCTAGGAAAGGTACAAGTGTCCAATCCTAGCTATCATGAAGTAGTCCCAAACCAAGTAAGTCATGCTACCCTTACAAGTATACTATGATACAAATGCAAGCTATCCTTTAGGAGAGTATGATTCTCAATCCTAAGTTATACCTAGGAGAGTATGAGTCCTCAATCCCAAGCTATCATGACTAACCCTAACTCAAGCTACCCTTGAAATGCATCTTACAATGAAAAGTCAAGCTACCCTTAGGAGAATATGGATCCTCAATCCTAAGCTACCCTTAGGAGAGTATAAGTCCTCAATTCTAAAGCTACCATGAAATGGTCTTGGCCAAACCAAGTCATGCTATCATGAAGGAATCCTAACAATGCGAGTTCAAGCTACACATAAGAGAGTATAAATCCTCAATCCTAGGCTACTATGAATACTCCTAACTCATGCTACCATGAAAGGCATTTTACAATGCCAAGTCAAGTTATCCCTTAGGAGAGTATAGATCCTCCATCCTAAGTTATCAATCTTGGTCTTATCCTACCAAGCCAAACTATACATGAAGGGAACATATGTCACAACTTCAAGCTATTCTAGACTAACAAGCTTTGACTCATTTTAGGTTATTAACCCAACCTAGAATCATTCTATGTGAGAGAACCTTGGATCTCCTAGCATCTTTATGCTTAAGTGTGTGAGTGAGAATAGACTTTCAACAATACACAACAAGATCACATTATATTAGCTTTACTTTCAAATCCCTAATTAATATGATGACAAGCCTTACTCTCAATCTTTCTTTCTTAATCTCATCAATATACCTAGATTTCAAGGTATTTCAATCACATTCTTCATTTGTAGGTGATTCTAGTCCTAATTGATTCATAAAGGTTGAAACTAATCTTTATAAGTCATGATCATTCATATTCAATTAAGTCTAGTTCAATTCATGATTATATGTTCCTAACCTTGAACAATTATTACTCATGAAATTGATTTAAGAAGATCACCTTTGAACCTTCAATTTCATCTCTAATGGCATGAACCGACAAATATCACATTCATCAATTTAGATTAGGGTTTACCATAGCAATCACATAAATTCATCATAATATCATAATTCAATGTTAATACAATCATAATTAGGTATTATCCACTAGATTGTAATCATACCTAAACCCTACCCACAATATAGAAGGAAACCCTAGCTAGAATTGGGTTTTTGACTTCACAATTGGGGGAAAACCTAGGGGGCTCTATGGGGGAAGAACACATAGATGAATAAGCTAACATACCTTAATTCAAATCCCTAATCAAGCTCTCATAAATGGAGGAAAATCTGCCCTCTTATCTTCTCTTCTCTTCTTCTTCTTCACTTCTAGAGAGAAAATTTTTGGAGAGAATTTGGGGTTCTTAAATGAATGAGTTAATGACTTAGTTTAGGGTCCTATTAAGCTTATATAGCTAACTAACTAACCGACCTCCCTTAACCACTAATTAATAACTAATTAATTCCCAAACCCCCAACTTAAAAACTAAAACTAAAAATCTGCCCCCACTCACGAACCACCCACCCACGGACCGTGGGTAGGTCCATGCTCCGTACTGCACCTCCGTAGGTGCTAGTTCTGAGGATGAAAATGCAGGCCAACTCAAGCCTTGACCCACGACCCCAACCCACGGGGCGTGGGTCCTCTAACGGTCAATAGGTGCCAAGCGTGAGTGGCTTGATTTTTGACAGCTTTTAGGGCTGTTTTGAGGTCCTCCTCAAGGACCCCTTGGGTGGTCCTTGGGGGGTCTTACCTTGACGCCCTAACCCTTAAACCGCTATTCTAATTACGGGAATCGTTTTTACGACTTAAACCCTCTCATCAAGCTCAAAAACTCTTACGAAAAACTCTAGAACTCCCTAGTTCAACTTACTAATTTCCGCGGCGTTACAATATCTCCTCCTTGGGATCATTCGTCCTCGAATGACGATTCTAAACACTTCTTAAAG
>NW_006239548.1:0-2223 GCF_000226075.1 Solanum tuberosum
CTAGTGGTTCTACATGTACCACCTTGCTTATGAGAATGTATAGAAGAGTTACCACGGGTATTTACAGTTGTCCGACAATCTTAATATTCCTCTATTCATCGAGGTCATGTTCTGATTATGTGTGGTTTAATGTGAGGACCATGTGGTCTAGTTTTACCGTTCTAAAGGTTATCTATAATAACAACTACTAATCTAGAATTTCGACAGTGTTGTTAGAAGTTTTGTATGCTTGGGTGTATCGTTCGATGGATGGTTACTTGATCTTGCCTTCTTCGGGTTAAATAAGTTTGATTCTCCCCTGATGAGTACATGATGTCTACAAATCAATTTTTTTATAACTTAAGCTCGTGGAAAGTTTATGTTCTAACAAGGAAGTATTGATTTAGGATTTTATCAAGGTTATGTGAGAAAAGATTCATCCTAATGGTTGTGTCAAGGTCCTTCAGAACGCGGACATGGGACCTAGGATCACGAGTGACCCCAAGCTAACCTAGCTGGCATATCATAAGCATAGTTAAAGATAAACTGAAACAAGAAACACTATGAGAAAGCTTAATCACAATAAAACTGAAATGATGGGGAGTACCCATACTAAGTCTGAATATTTATATATATAAAGTTGAGAAGATTTTAAGATACTTAAATAAACTCAAGTCCTAAAACTAAATCTAACTATGTCTGAAAATAGCCTCTAACTGACTAGAAGTGCTGGGAGATGCTCCAACTAAATCTAGCAAAACTGAAACTAAAACTAAAAGTAAAGGAGGAAAGTTATGTCACTCGTCCTCGAAGAATGAGGACTCACCACTGATGCTGCTGAACTGAAGATCAGGAATCGATCTATGCGTGATCTGGAAGCTGAGAACATGAACCTACATCACGAGAAGATGTAGCGCAAAGTATGCATCAGTACTAGAAAGGTACTAAGCATGCAGGAACTGAACAATAATCATAACTTAACCAAAGCATATATATGAGCAATGATAAGAGATAAGCTTGATACTAAACTGAGAATACTGGACATGAAATAACTGAATGCAATGATCAGGTTTATAACATGACTAAATACTGAACTATACCGTTAACATGGTCAATGCAATAGAATCTGAATGAACAATGAGAGTGCTACTAATAACGGACATAAAACCACATGAGCTAAATGTGGAGTCCGATGTATACGCCCCATCGAGAGGACCCAATATGCCCTGCCAGAGGTATAGAGGCATGCTGGCGTGATCACTAAAATGTAATTCCCAATAGAGGGGACTTATACTATGAGGTACGTAGTTCTAGGACTTGAGGGTGACTGACCCTAGTTCACTCGGTATTAAGCTTCTCCAAATTGATTAAGTAGTTAATACTTTATGCTTGAAATGCTGTAACACTGGATAGCTCAAATACTGACATGCAAACTGAGAATGCAACATTAATATACTGATACTAATCCATTCAAAAACTTAGGCATGTTTACATATATAACTGAATTAACTGGCCTAGCATGTGTAATTCATGAACTAAAAGAACTACATAACTAGGGTTCTGAGTTTATGCATGAATCTGGGCAGAACAATACTACAACATGATGATATGATTTGGAATCATTCTAACAGCTAACACCCAATAATTCTAACATTCAAGAAATCCTAGGTCTGGATAATATTTAGGGAATCAAGATTCCGACTGAAATCTAGGGACCTAATTGGTGAAAGGAACCCACTAGTGAAATCCCCAATACCTGGTGACAAATTCCACAGAGAAATCTTTCGATTTTAGGGCTGAAACTGGTGAAACCTTGCTGCGTTCTTAAACTAGGGTTCTTGACCTCTTTCTTCTCTTACGCTGTATTTTTTCTAAGTTTTGATGAATGATCTGACTTAAATAAGTTCTAGTTATGTTTCTAGGTTAAAAATGACCAAAACTACGTTAGTTTAGTAGTAACATCTCGCACCTAGAAACGATTATAAAGAGTTTAAAATATGAACATATAATTTTTGGAAAGAATAAGGAAATCTGGAAATTTGTCTAAGTTAAGAAAGTGAGTTTTGGCCATTTTCAAACGGCCATAACTCCTAGCTCAGGAGGAGTTAGGAGAAGCTCTTGATATGGTTGGAAATCCCTTGGAGAGATATTTCCATTGCCGCTGAGATTGCATGATTTTGACATCGTATGAGTGAGATATGCCTTTCGGAAGTTGGGTTGTTGGATTGAGGAAAGTCCAAATCC
>NW_006239548.1:2235-10044 GCF_000226075.1 Solanum tuberosum
AAAGTAGTCTTTCCTCTAAGTTATTTCCTAATTTGATTTTAGGGATTCATTGGGGGTAAAAACATGACTTAGTTAGTTTGGAGAATTGAGTAATACGCTTAGGGCTTGGAGAAGAGAGAAAAGAAGAAAGAAAGGGTGAAATAGGCAAGAATTCGTCAAGATCATCCAAGCTTGCGAGTGGAATTCGTCGGGGGTGATCCCTATTAAGGTATGTGAGATCTTTTCGTGTTGGGTTAGTTCACCCACACACCAACTTCATTGATTTTGAGCTGTGTACATGTTGAAGAAGTGAGGTTCTTGAAGAACAAATTGTAGAATTCTTGTTGGTTGAGTTGTTGATGCTTGGGGGTGAATTGATTCATGTTTCCAGGTTGTTTTTCGAGTTATATTGGTTGTATATTGAGGGTCCAATTGATCCTAAGTGTTTGGGGAAATAATTATGGAAGTTAGGGGAGTTTATGAAAAATGGAAGAGAAAAGTCGGAAGTCGCTGGGCGAAAAGGGTTGGGCGTCGCGCCTGCCAGAGCGCCACAAAAACTTTTTTGCAGCTTGGCCTGTGGCGTGTCGTCCCAGCCAGAGCGCCTGCAAGGCTTCTCTGAAGTTTGGGAGATGGCGCCCCGCGCCTCTCAGAGCGCTAGGGACGCCAGTTGTCCCCATTCGTTCCCCACCTTTTCGTACTTGTTCCTAAGCAATGTACCTATGTTTTGTAGTTGTTTCCAACACTCTAAGGTACATCTAAGCATAATGAAATCATCCATAAACATGAGATCATGAACCTTGAATCCATAATCCAATTCAAGGAAAGTTAAGATCAAAGTCAAAGAAGTTAAGAAGCAAGTCAAAGCCAAGTTTCGTAAAGTTTTCAAGAGTCTTTAACAAATGTTTTAACTTAGTTTTTAGGCTTAAGTGTCAAGTTAAGCAAAGAGTAAAGAGTTGAGTTCATTTCTGCAGAAGCTATAAGGGGACTAAGTATTCCCAAAGAGTTTATAAATGTTTTCACATTTGAGGAAGAAGGGAACATAGATTCCAAGAGAGATTTTAAGCTAAGTTTTGAGTAATTATCTCAATTCAAAGAAAGAGTTTTGTTTTTACAAACATATGAGCTAAGTATATTTTTGGAGTAGTATTGAGCACCGATATGGGGATGTGAGTTCATATTAACTCAAGTGTCCAAAAACCATGTAGCCATCATGGGTAGTAAATGATCATACTTTTTAGATGATTCCTTAAGATGCTTTTAGCATAGACTAGAGGATCCACTAAGTTAGGCATTCTATATTATGCCAAAGTATAAGACAGTTCTGGCAGCGTGGGCAAGACGCTGTATGACCACTTAGGCTTATAGTGGTGGTTGTCGGTTAAAGAATCTCCTACAAAAGTTATATTACTTTTATATTTAAGTAAAGTAGAGTTTGTTATTCCTTTATATTTAACAAACTAAGTTGTTTACACTGTTTTACAAGCTTTCTATATATTGCATGTGTCTTATTGCTTTATATTGAGTTCAGTTGTTCATGAGTTAAGCAGAGCCAAGGTAAGTGTTCCTTTGTACTCCTTTCAAGCTTAAGTTGTTGTTTAGATTTTCGACTCGCATACTCGTACATTCAATGTACTGATGCCAATTGGCCTGCATCTTATTATGATGCAGACACAGGTAACCAGGATCAACATCCATCATGCCGTTGATCCAGTTGAGCCCTCCAGAGTCAGTGGTGATCCTCCTTGCATTCCGGAGGATTCTGTTATTTCACTTTCCTAGCTTTGCTTTATTAGGATGTTGTGGCTTCTGTCCCAACATCCGTCTCAGTATTATAGAGGCTTCATAGATAGTCAGACAGTTAGTATTGAGTCTCTCATGTATGTATTTGCAAATACTTTGTTTTGAGACATAAGTTGCCATTTTGGCTAAGATGTTATCATTTAAACTATTGCATTGAGTTTATTCTGTTGAGTGAAGTCTTACGCTGAGTTAAGTAAGCCATGCCAAGGGTTCTCTTGGGGCCAGCGATGGTCTCCGAGTGCCGGCCATGTCCAGGGTATAGGCTCGGGGCGTGACAAACTTGGTGCCAGAGCACAGATTTTAAGAGTCCTAGGGAGTCTATGAAGCCGTGTCAATAGAGTCCTAGTTAACAGTGTGAAGTGTGCCACATTTATAATTAGAAAGCTACAACATTTAGGAAATTCTTCACTTCCTTCATATCCATCTCGTGCGTTAGTGTTTATCTCTAAAAGTTTCCCTCTAATTCGTGCCTGTATGTGTTACAGATAACTATGCCTCCACGAATAGCATCATGAGGTCGTCCAGCTAGGAGAAATGTTGAACCACAAGAGCAAGGGGTACCTAATGCACCAAATGTGCAATTTCAGGGCGATGTTACTAATGCTGAATTCCATGAGGCTATCCGGATGCTTAATCAAGCTGTGACTAACCCGGTTGGGCAGCCAAGAGGACCAAGACAAGATGAGGCGGACACTTCGAGGATTCGTGAATTCTTGAGAATGAATCCTCCTAGTTTCACTGGTTCAGTCACTACTGAGGATCCGAATTTTTTTATTGAGGAGCTAAAGAAGGTATTTGATGTGATGCATGTGGCAGATACTGAGCAAGTTAAACTAGCTGCATATCAACTGAAAGATGTTTCTAGAACATGGTTCGATCAGTGGAATAGGGTAGACCTGAAAATGCACCACATGCTAGTTGGGCTTGCTTCGAGGAAGCCTTCTTGGGGAGTTTCTTTCCCTGAGAACTGAAGGAGGCTAAGGTATGAGTGTTTCTTACTCTGAAACATGATTCCTTGAGCGTGCATGAGTATGGGTTGAAGCTCACCCAGCTTTCTCGCTATCCTCCCGAAATGGTTAAGGATATGATGAGCAGAATGAGCTTGTTTATTGCTGGCTTGGGTCGTTTGTCAAGCAAAGAGGGCAAGGCAGCGATGCTGATAGGTGACATGGACATATCAAGGTTGATGGTTTATGTGCAGCAGGTTGAGGAAGAGAAGCTGAGAGACAGGGAAGAGTTCAAAAGTAAGAAAGCAAAGACAGGGAATGAGTCTGTGCAACAGAAAGGCAATGTGAATCGTTCGTCCTTTCAGCAGAAGAAAAAGGGGCCTGCTCCATCATCTGCTAGTGCACCTGCACTTCGAAACAAAGGCGAATATTATGGTCAGAATTCGCAGAACTTCAGATCTAAACCAACGCAGTCCTAGGGTAGTGTGGCACAAGGAGGTAGTTGGGCTCCTACATGTGGTAAGTGTGGGAGAACCCACCCAGGTAAGTGTCGTGATGGCTTGACAAGTTGTTTCAAGTGTGGACAAGAAGGACACTTCTTGAAAGAGTGTCCTAAGAATAAGCAAGGTAGTGGAAATCTAGGCAATAGAGCCCAGTCTTCATCAGTTTCTCCACCAGACAGGGCTGCACCTAGAGGAGCTACTTCTGGTACTGGCGGAGGAGCAAACCGCCTTTATGCAATCACCATTCGCCAAGAGCAAGAGAACTCTCCAGATGTTGTCACTGGTATGATCAAAGTCTTTGCTTTTGATGTTTATGCTTTGCTATACCCAGGAAAAAGTTTATCTTTTGTGACCCCTTATGTTGCAAATAAGTTTGATTTTTTCCCTGAGAAACTTTGTGAAACTTTTTGTGTTTCCACACATGTTGGGGAATCTATTCTAGCAGAAAGAGTCTATCGTGATTGTCCTGTTTCCATCAATCACAAAGACACCATGGCTGATCTAGTTGAACTAGACATGATAGATTTTGATGTCATTCTAGGTATGGACTGCCTTCATGCTGTTATGCCTCAATAGATTGTAGAACTCGAGTTGTCAAGTTTCAAATTCCTAATGAGCCAGTCATAGAGTGGAGTAGTAGTTCAACTATGCCTAAGGGTCGTTTCATTTCGTACCTTAAGGAGAGAAAGTTAGTTTCAAAGGGTTGTATCTATCACTTAGTCCGAGTTAATGACTCAAGTGTTGAGGTACCTCCCATTCGGTCAGTTCCTATAGTAAGAGAGTTTCCATAACTCTTTCCTGATGATCTACCCGGAGTCCATCTTGAGAGAGAAATAGACTTTGGTATAGACATCTTTCCTGATACTCGTCCTATCTCTATTCCGCCATACAGAATGGCACCATTAGAGTTGAAATAGTTGAAAGATCTCCCAGATAAGAGTTTCATTCGACCAAGTGTCTCACCTTGGGGCGCTCCGGTCTTGTTTGTGAGAAAGAAATATGGTTCCTTTAGGATGTGTGTAGATTACCGTCAATTAAATAAGGTTACCATCAAGAATAAGTATCCTCTTCCAAGGATAGATGATTTATTTGATCAACTTCAGGGTGACACCTGTTTTTCAAAAATTGACCTCAGATCAGGCTACCATCAGTTGAAAGTTAGGGAATGCGACATTACAAAGACAGTATTCAGGACTAGATACGGTCATTATGAGTTCTTGGTCATGTCCTTTGGTTTGACCAGTGCACCAGCAGCGTTCATGGATCTTATGAACAGAGTCTTCAAACCTTATTTAGATATGTTTGTTATCGTCTTCATTGATGACATACTAATCTATTAAAGGAATTAAGAAAATCATGCTAGTCATCTCAGAATAGTTCTTCAGATCTTGAAGGATAGAGAATTGTATGCTAAGTTCTCCAAGTGTGAATTTTTGCTTGAGTCTGTGGCATTCTTGGGCCATATTGTTTCCGGTGATGGTATTAGAGTTGATACTCAGAAAATTGAGGCAGTGCAGAATTGGCCTAGACCCACATCTCCAACTGATATTAGGAGTTTCTTGGGTTTAGCTGGCTATTATAAAAGGTTTGTAGAGGGGTTCTCTTCTATTTCCTCTCCTTTGACCAAGTTGACTCAAAAGACAGTGAAATTTCAATGGTCTGAAGCTTGTGAGAAGAGCTTTCAGGAATTGAAGAAGTGGTTGACTAGTGCCCCAGTTTTTGACCTTACCAGAGGGTACTCAAGGTTTTTGTGGTGTATTGTGATGCATCCAGAGTTGGTTTGGGTTGTGTGTTAATGCAGAATGGCAAGGTGATAGCTTATGCCTCCAGACAGTTAAAGATTCATGAGAAGAATTATCCAACCCATGACTTAGAGTTGGCTGCTATAGTTTTCGCCTTGAAGATTTGACGACACTACTTATATGGTGTTCATGTTGATATATTCACTAATCACAAGGGCTTGCAATATGTTTTCACTCAGAAGGAGCTCAATTTCAGACAGAGGAGGTGGTTGGAATTACTCAAGGATTATGACATGAGTATTCTTTACCACCCAGGTAAGGTTAATGTTGTTGCTGATGCTTTAAGCAGGTTATCTATGGGTAATATCTCCCATGTGGAGGAAGAAAAGAGGGAGTTAGCCAAAGATGTGCACAGACTTGAACGCCTGGGAGTCAGACTTATGGATTCCACAGAATGAAGAATAGTGGTGACGAACGGGGCTGAATTATCACTAGTGTCAGAAGTGAAGGAAAAGCAAGACCAAGACCCCATTTTGCTCGACTTGAAGGAAAATGTTCAAAAGCAAGGAGTATTAGCTTTTGAACAAGGGGGAGATGGTGTATTGAGATATCAAGGTAGATTGTGTGTACCAATGGTGCATGAACTCTAAGAGAGGATCATGGAGGAAGCTCATAGCTCCAGATATTCCATTCATACAGGTTCCACAAAGATGTATCGCTATTTGAGAGAAGTGTATTGGTGGAATGGCATGAAGAAGGGCATTGCAGAGTTTGTTGCTAAGTGTCCAAATTGCCAGCAAGTGAAAGTCGAGTACCAAAGGCCCGGTGGTTTGACGCAGAATATATGACTTCTAGAATGGAAGTGGGAGATGAATAATATGGATTTCAGCACAGATTTGCCAAGGTCTCGGAGACAACATGATTCTCTTTTGGTGATTATCGATAGAATTACAAAATCAGCCCACTTTTTGCCGGTAAAGACTACCCATTCGGCAGAAGATTATGCTAAGCTATATATTCAAGAAGTGGTAAGACTCCATGGAGTTTCCGTCTCCATTATTTCACATAGAGATGCATAATTTACTGCACAGTTCTGGAAATCTTTTCAGAAAGGTTTGGGTTCAAAGGTTAACTTGAGTACTGTCGTTCATCCCCAGACAGATGGGCAAGCAGAGCGCACCATTCAGACATTAGAAGACATGTTGAGGGCTTGTGTGATTGATTTCAAGGGAAATTGGGATGATCACCTACCTCTCATCGAGTTTGCTTACAACAACAGTTTTCACTCTAGCATCCAGATGGCTCTATATGAAGCTCTTTATGGGAGAAGATGCAGATCTCCTATTGGATGGTTTGAAGTTGGTGAAGCAGGGTTTATAGGATCAGATTTAGTTCATCAAGCTATGGAGAAAGTGAAAGTAATACAAGAGAGATTGAAAACAACACAGAGTTGTCAGAAATCCTACACTGATGTTAGGAGAAAGGCATTAGAGTTCGAAGTAGATGATTGGGTATATTTGAAAGCTTCACCCATGAAGGTTATTATGAGGTTTGGTAAGAAAGGGAAGCTTAGTCCCCCGTATATTGGACCTTATCGCATAGCCAAGAGGATTGGCAGTGTAGCTTACGAGTTGGAGCGACCACAGGAATTAGCGGCGGTTCATCCGGTATTTCACATCTCTATGTTGAAGAAGTGCATGGGAGATCCTTCATTGATAGTGCAAACTGAAAATGTTGAGATTAAGGATAATATATCCTATGAGGAGATTCCGGTCCAGATTTTTGATCGCCAAGTTCGCAAGTTGTGAACAAAGGAGGTCGCATCAGTCAAAGTCCTCTGGAGGAACCAATTTGTTGAAGAAGCTACTTGGGAAGCTGAAGAGGATATGAAGAAGAGATATCCACATCTCTTTGAATCCGGAGAAAATTCAGATCAAGGTACTAATGCACTTCTTAGTACTATCTAAATTATGAGTATGCATGTTGTTACTTGCTTTTGCTTGTTGAGTGTTGAACTTGATGTTGCTACCCTTAGCTTAGTGAAATAAAGCTCATTCGAGGACGAATGTTCCCAAGGGGGAGATATTGTAACATATCGCACCTAGAAACGACTATAAAGAGTTTAAAATATGAAAATATTGATTTTTGGAAAGAATAAGGAAATCTGGAAAATTTGTTTAAGTTAAGAAAGTAAGTTTTGGCCATTTTCAAACGGCCATAACTCCTAGCTCAGGAGGTATTAGGAGAATCTCTTGATATGGTTGGAAATACCTTGGAAATATCTTTCCAACGCCTCCGATATTGCACGATTTTGACATCGTATGAGTGAGATATGCCTTTCAGAAGTTGGGCTGTTGGATTGAGAAAAGTCCCAATCCGGTTTTAGGGTAAGGGCAAAGTAGTCTTTTCTCTAATTAATTTCCTAATTTGATTTTAGGGATTTATTGGGGGTAAAAACATGACTAATTCAGTTTGGAGAATTGAGAAATACGCTTAGGGCTTGGAGAAGAGAGAAAAGAAGAAAGAAACGGAGAAAAAAGCAAGAATTCGTCAAGATCATCCAAGCTTGCGAGTGGAATTCGTCGGGGGTGATCCCTATTAAGGTATGTGAGATCTTTTAGTGATGGGTTAGTTCACCCACACACCAACTTGTTTCAATCCAATTGTTTTGAGTTGTTTACATGTTGAAGAAGTAAGGTTCTTGAAGAACAAATTGTAGAATTCTTGTTGGTTGAGTTGTTGATGCTTGGGGGTGAATTGATTTATGTATCCGGGTTGTTTTTACGAGTTAGATTGGTTGTATATTGAGGGTACAATTGATCCTAAGTGTTTGGGGAA
>NW_006239548.1:10075-10260 GCF_000226075.1 Solanum tuberosum
GAAAGAATTATGGAAGTTAGGGGAGTTTAGAGATGAAAAACGGAAGAGAAAAGTCGGAAGTCGCTGGGCGAAAAGGGCTGGGTGTCGCGCCTGCCAGAGCGCCACAAAAACTTCTCTGAAGGTTGGCCTCTGGCGTGTCGCGCCAGCCAGACTTCTCTGAAGTTTGAGGGCTGGCGCCCCACGCC
>NW_006239548.1:10914-23276 GCF_000226075.1 Solanum tuberosum
ACAGTTAGTATTGAGTCTCTCATCTATGTATTTGCAGATACTTTATTTTGAGACATAAGTTGCCAATTTGGCTAAGATGTTATCATTTAAACTATTGCATTGAGTTTATTCTGTTGAGTTAAGTCTTCCGCTGAGTAAAGTAAGCCAGGCCAAGGGTCCGCTTGGGGCCAGAGATGGTCTCCGAGTGCCGGCCACATCCAGGGTTTAGGCTCGGGGAGTGACATTAGTGTTTAAACGACGTAGTTTAGGGGTCCAACGTATAATGAAAATATGAAAAAACCCCTGACTTAACTGCTGTCGGGGTCACCGACGGACTGAACCGACGGACCGTTGATCGACTGACGGTTCATGCTGGTTAACCATCAATCGTGATTGAGAGCTGAAATTGGGGGTCTGATCCACTGACACAGACCACGATCCGTGAACTGACCTACGGTTCGTGGGTCCGGCCGTGGGTCGACACTTAGAATATTTTTTGGGTTGAGTGTGGGTAGGGTTGAAGATTCAAACCACGGACCACCAGCACTGGTTGTGGGTCACCTTACGGTCTGTGGGTGGCAACCGTGGGTTGCACCTACAACTTCTGGAAATCTGCATTGAGGTCTGTTTTCAGATACGGGGTGTTATAATTTTTGTTATTACTCGAGTTTACATACAACAATAGTTAGCATTTGAGTAATGAGGTGGCCCCATTTGAGGTATTATATGGCCGAAGGTATAGGTCTTCAATAGGTTTGTTTGATGCATTTGAGGTGAGACCTTGGGGTACTAATCTTTTGAGAGAATCGTTAGAGAAAGTGAAATTCATTTAGGAGATGCTTCTAGCAGCTCAGAGAAGACATAAAGAGTATGCAGATCGGAAGGTCATAGACTTGGAGTTTAAGGAGAGAGAGTAAGTGTTGTTGAAAGTTTCACCCATGAAGGGTGTGATGAGGTTTGGTAAGCGAGGTAACCTTAGTCCAAGGTATATTGGGTCGTTTGAAATTCTTAAGCGCATGGGAAAGGTTGCCTATGAATTGGATTTGTCTCTCTAAGATTATTAGGAGCGCACAAGGTGTTTTATGTGTTTATGTGGAAGGAATATCATGGTGATGGAAACTACTTTATTCATTGGGATTTTGCCCTTCTTGATGAGAATCTATTTTATGAGGAGGCGTAGATAATTGTTGTAGATAGGGAGGACTACAAGTTGAGATCAAAAGAGATTGCATCTATCAAGGTTCATTGGAAGAATCGGCCGGTTGAAGAGTCCAGTTGGGAGAATGAGACTGATATGCATGAAAGATATCCACACCTTTTTATTGATTCAGGTACCCTTACTTACCCTCTCCTTCTTTTGATCATTCGAGGACAAACGATGGGTAAATTTATATCTAATGTAATGACCCATTTGGTTGTTTTGAGTACTAGAGCTTTTTATTTTATAAAAGACTCTTCTGATAGATTCAAAATGGGTATTTTGGACTATTCGTAACTACAATTATGAAATTAGTGGGACAATTTTAATAATTAATTTAGTTGGTGGTTAAAGAAAATAACATTAAAATTATTTGTGGGCCACTTTTACCTTTTTTATAATTAGTCATATAATAAGTAGGGTTAATATTATTTGGTTATACCACAAACCGCTCGCGACTCTTATTCTTGGTTCTCGGTGCCATCTAGAAGTACGATGGAAGGCTAGAGGTAAAAACTTCATCGAACTCTCAATTTTATTGGATAAAAATGGATAGATTGATGAGTACTAATCCTTGTTATTATTATTTTATTATAATGGAAAGTGGAAGAGAATTGAAATGTGATGAAGTTGTAAGCGTGAAACGTGTTCCAACTTGGGTAAAAATACATATAGTCTCTCATGCCTAATCTTTGTCCAATGATTAGGCAATAATTGTCCAATGATTATGTATTGAATTATATGAATTCTATTAAAGTTATATTATTTGCAGGAATTATGACTTAACCATAGACTTGAAATTTAAGAAATATAGGATTTGACCTATTAATTGAGATCACGGTTGAAACTTGATTATACATTTAGGTGAGTTTTTGGGTCTAGGATTGACATAGAATAATATGAGTGTTTATAGGCTCTTTAACTTACAAATGATGCATATATATTTGATAGATTGGAAAGATTCAGAGGTATTGAGGAAAGGAAAAGCATTGGAGAAGTAGCTTGCTTGACTTTGGTTATTCGGTGGAGGTAGGTTATGGTTTATTCTATGTGATAGATAGACTCTTAATAGTGATTGATGACTTTGGTTAATCGGTGGAGGTAGGTTATGGTTTATTCTATGTGATAGATAGACTCTTAATAGTGATTGATAGTCATTGAGTGATATTGTGAATTTCTCTATGTACTTGGTGGTGTGGTTTGGATAATCTCTGTGTTGTTTGTGATTGTCTGAAATCCTGAGACTGTGAAATTTAAAATCTTGAACCTTCTCTATCGAAGTGATGCCTTGAATAAAGAAGGCTTGATGAAATATTGTTAATGAAGTGAAAAGTGGTGATAATAAATGACAAATTAACAATATTATTGGATCGGGTGTCACGTTCCAACACGGTATTATTGGATCGGGTGTCATGTTCCGACACGATATTATTGGATCGGGTGTCACGTTCCGGCATGATATTTTGGATCGGATGTCATGTTTCGACATGATATATTGGATCGGATGTCACGTTCCGACACGGTAACATGAAAGAGGATAACATATTGAATTTAGTGAATATACTCAATCTCAAAGAACCCATTTCCCAAATGAGCGCGGTGTGGAGGCATGAGTCCTCGTGTGTGTGCTTGATAATGTGATTAATTACGTACTTGCTTCAGTTGTCACTTGTTCATCTCGTTTGTTGCATAACACCTGCTAAGTGCTATAGTTGATTTTATACTATTACTTTATGAATATTAGTTACTATTTTGAGTTCGGCTGATGATATCTACTCAGTACATGTTACCCTGTACTGAGCCCTACTCATGTTTTTCTTTTGTGGAGTGCATCGAGTGTACCATCAATTTTGAATCGCCCTCAACTCTAGAAAGTTTCCAGAAAATCAAGTTTTAGGGTGAACTATTTATTTCTAGCTCGTGTTGGATTCTCTCGGTCATGACATGATGTAGTTAGTTTTCGGACACAAACTACTCTATTTATTTATTTTAGTGTCTTTGATATTCTTAGACTTAGTATTTGGAGTTTAGTTGTCCTTGATGTGATGACTTTCAGGTTTTGGGAAATGATATTTAATAGATATTAGTGGATTTGTGTTTCTAACATTAATAAGATTTGAGCTTCCGCATTATGGTTAGTATTTCATAAGTTGAACGATAAATATAAGTTGGGTTGAATTCGTTGGTTCGCCCACCTAGGAGGTTAAGTGTGGGTGCTACTCATGACTCATTTTGAGTCGTGACAGGCAGCCACATTATGTTGTGAACTGTTTCGGCTAGCTCGAAATAGGGTGGGATAGTCATCGCGTAGTTACACTATTTGGTCAAATCTGCCAAACATAGAAAATCATTAAAAATTTAAGCTTTATTGACTCATTAACAAGCCTAATGTTTTAAACTTATTCCTGAACATTGCCTTCATCATGAGAATGGATTGAGTTGATTGACAATATCGAACCGTCAATCACAACTTTGTTTTCTCCTTGAACTTAGCTCTAGGGATCTCCAGACTGCTAGGTTGAGTTACCGCCATGATGACATGTCCTAATTCATAAACGCATTCCCTTAGATGATTTTTCAACTACCTCTCTCACTAGGCCTTTTGTTAGTGGATTTGACACATTATCTCTTGACTTCACATAGTCAACTGTAATAAATCCACTAGAGAACAATTGTTTACGGTATAATGTCTCGGTCATATATGACGAGATTTCCCATTGTACATGACTCTCCCTACCCTATCTATTGATGCTTGACTATCACAATATATACATATAGGTACCACATGTTTGGGCCAGAGTGGAATGTACTCTAAGAAATTTCGGAGCCATTCAGATTCCATTGTAGAGCGAGCGATATATGTTTGTTTGGAAGATTTTCAAGAGACTGCTGCTCCACCAAGTGTAAACACATAACCACTTGTGGATTTTACTTCATTTGACCCGGTGATCCAATTTTCATCACTATATCCTTCAATCACGACCTGATATTTATTATAGTGCAAGGCATAGTGTTGTGTATATTTCAGATACCCCAACACATGTTTCATTTCCATCAGTGGGTTTAATAAGGAATATTAGTGAACCGACTTAGCTTGCTAATAGCACAAGCTATATCTAGTCGCGTACAATTCATAATATACATCAAACTTCCCAACACTCTGGCATAGTCCAATTGAGAGTCACTTTCACCTTCATTCTTTTGAAATGTAAAACCTATATCAATTGGAGTTTTGACATCATTGAAATTCAAGTACTTTAACTTGTCCAATACTCTTTCAATATAATGAGATTGAGATAATTCTAGTCCTTGAGGAGTTTTGAGAATCCTAATCCTTAAAATCAAATCAGCAACTCCCAAGTCCTTCATATTGAACTTGCTGGACAGAATGCGCTTAGTAACACTTATATCATCAATATCTTTACTCATTATTAATATTTCATCAACGTATAAACAACATTGACTTCATGATTCAGAATGTTTTTAATGTAGACACATTTATCACACTCGTTAATCTTGAATCCATTTGCCAACACTGTTTGGTCAAATTTAGCATGACATTGTTTAGGTGCTTATTTTAGCCTATAATGTGACTTAACAAGTTTGCACACTTTCTCTTAATTACCAAGAACTACAAACCCCTCATGTTGTTCCATGTAAGTTTCTTCCTCAAACTCTCCATTTAAGAAGGTTGTCTTAACATCCATTTGATAGATTTTACGATCATGCACGACTGCTAGTGCTATTAACATCCTAATAGATGTTATCCTTGGTACTGGAGAGTATGTATTAAATTAATCTAGACATTCTAATGTTTGTATCCTTTGACTACAAGTCTAGCCTTATATTTGTCAATAGTCCCACCAGCTTTCATTTTTCCTTTTAAATATCCATTTTAATCTTGAAGGTTTATTTTCGGGAGGAAGATCAAGACAATTCCCAAGTACGATTATTCAAAATTGATTCAACTTCACTATTAAGTGCTTCTTTCCAAAATATTGAATTAGAAGAAGACATCAGTGCTTTAAATGTTTAAGGCTCATTTTCAAGCAGGAATGCCACAAAGTCTATTCCGAAAGAAATGGATTTTTGTTGACAATTACTACACCTTGGATCCTCGTTAGGTGGTGTATTTTCCATTGATTCTTCTTGTGGTCGTTGAGATCTTTCACTTGTCGACTCATTTAGTTTTGTATGGATAAATGTGTTCAAAGAAATTTGACTCAATTACTGTATTAACATGAATTTCAAGATTACCATATTTATGAACCAAAAACCAACAGTCCTTACTTTTTGCATCATATCTAATAAATACACAATCCACTATTTTAGGTCCAATTTTAACCTTCTTGGGTAAATGAACTTGTAGCTTGGCTAAATACCTCCACACTTCTGAAATATTTTAAGTTGGATTTCCTTCCTTTCCATAGCTCATATGGAATAGATTGTGTTTCGCTATTGGGTACCCTATTGAGTATTTGGTTACTCGTAAGGATAACTTCTCCCCATAAGCTTTGCAGTGAACCAGAGCTGGTTAACAAGGCATTCATCTTTTCCTTTAATGTTTTATTCTTCCGTTCCGCTATCCCATTTGATAGTGATGTGTAGGGTTCAATAGTTTGATGAATAATACCATATTCCAAACATATCTCTATAAAAGGAGATTCCTATTCTCCACCCCTATCACTCTGAATCATTTTTATCTTTCAATTTAATTGGTTCTTCACTTCATTGTTGTATTTAAATGAATCAATTGCTTCATCCTTATAATTAATCAAATATACATAACAATATTGAGTGAAATCATCAATAAAAGTTACGAAGTACTTTTTCCCACCGTGAAATGGTATTGACTTCATATCGCACATATATGTATGAATTAAGTCTAGAGGATTTGAATTCCTGTCAATAGATTTATAAGAATGTTTAACAAACTTCGATTGAACACAAATTTCACATTTTAATTTATCACACTAGAAGTCAGGCAATACTTCTAAAGTAATCAATTTTCGCAAGATTTTGTAATTGACATGTCTCAAACGGGCATGCCATAAATCATTTGAATCCAATAGGAAACAAAATCAAAATTTTTATTAGTTCTGTCATAAACTATTACATTCAGTTTGAGAAGGCCCTCAGTGAGGTATCCCTTTCCTAAGAACATCTCATTCCTACTTATTACAACTTTGTCACTAAATAGGACACACTTAAACCCATTTTTAATGAGCAGTGCAGCAGGAACTAGATTCTTCTTAAGGGTAGGAATGTGCATAATGTTGTTTAGAATCAACACCTTGCTGGATGTCATTTTTCAATATTAGTTTCCCAGTTCCTGCAATCCTCGCGGTGGTTGTGTTCCCCATGAACAGATCTTCAATGAACTCAACATGAGTATACGTTGCAAAATCTTCTCTTGCAGAGCAAACATTTCGAGTGGCACCTGAGTTGAGAAACCACTCCTTGGGATTTCCAAATAAGTTGAACTCCAAGATCATTGCATAGAGGTCATCTGTTCCATCTTCTCCACTATGTTCACTTAAATTTTTCGTTTGTCCTTGTCCTTTCTTGGAGCACAACAGTCAGAAGACTTATGACCAGCCTTACCACAATTGTAACAGTTGCCCTTGAATTCCTTCTTGGTCCGCTTTGACTTCTGTCCCTTGGACTTCTTTCTTTTTTGCCTTTGGTGAGAGATTCTTCAACAATACTGACTCCCATTATTTCGAGCTCCCACGAGACTTCTTTCCGGAGGTCTTGTTATCTTCCTCAATCTAGAGCTGAATTACAAGATCTTCAAACTTCATTTCTTGCGTTTGTATAGTAAATAATTCTTGAAGTCATTCCACGAAGAAGGTAACTTCTCAATCATTGCAGCCACTTGAAAAACTTTATTCAGTATCATATCCCCAACAATAAGAACATGGAAAATAAGTTGAAACTCTTGTTCTTGTGATCCAACAGTTTTGCTATCTGTCATCTTATAGTCTAAGAACTTTGCGACCACAAACTTCTACAAGCATGCATCTTCTATGTTATATTTTTTCTTAAGTGCATTCCACAATTCTTTCAAAGTTGTCAATGTGCTGAAAACATTATATAAGTTATCCTCTAAAGCACTTAAAATGTAGCCCTTACATAATAAGTCTACCTGTTTCCATTCTTCAATATTCATGATTTTTTTTCTATTTGACATATCAGCAACATGCATTGGAGTTTCTTTATTGGTAAATTTCTGCAGACCAAGAGTAGTAAGCCAGAAAAATACCCGCTATCACCATCCTTTGAAGTTCACACCTGAAAATTTTCCTGGTTTCTCTGCTTGTGGTACATCAATTCAGGTTTGTGCAACAACAACCACCGAAGTCGTAGCACTGTCAATTGTCATTTATGATAAACAAAAATCAATACAATTGATTCTGTAAGCAGTAAATTAATTTCAAACTTAATAGGAGTATAAAACAACGAAGGTCTTTGTCAACACCCACAAATACATATTTACAAATAAACCATTAATTTCCTTAAAATTGTTATGCAATTTTTCTTTTAAATCAATAATAAAGATTAAAAAAACTTTGCAGAAACAGTAAATTCTAAAGTTTAAACCATGTAATGAAGAAAATAAATCAATTAACAGAAACTAGTGATTGTAATACATACATGAATCTGTAACAATTGTATGAAATAGAACGGAAAGAAAATCAAGCCAACTGAATGAACAATGTCTGCTTAAGGAAATTATTTCCCTATAGTATCCGAGGTTTGAATTGAAATATATCCTTCCAGGATAGAACGATTCTATTAATCGGTATACTGATACCCAAAAAATGGTGTTAGAAATCCACTCAACGATACTCAAGTACAGAAATAATGAATTTGGGCAAAAGAAGAAGAAGAAGTTCTGAAATTTTGTAAGTGAAAAGTCCAAGGTATTTATAGCCAAGAAGCACTGGTTCCGAAAGCTTGAAACCTTTAAAAACCACACGACCCTTCATGAATGTTTGCAACACTTCAGAACGTTCATGGGTATTCTTGAAAGTTACAAACTTTCAGAACCATCGTTTCCAATGGTGGGTAATTCAAATAAAATGAGAAATATGTTTTAAACACGGGTCACGTAGATGCGAGTCAGGTTGGGTCTTTTTGGCTAATTATTTAAATAATTAAGAAGGTTTTGGCCATTTCATTTAATTAAATAAATAAATAATTAAAAAAAGCTTTGTCCAAAAATAATCTCTCAATCGATCATTTTCCAAAGCCAAAGCCAAAGTCGAGCCAAGCAAGTGACGACGATGACAACACGATAGGGATCCCTCTTTCCAACCCTTTTAACAATTAGTAAGAGTGCTTCTTTATTTAAACACTTGAACTTTCCTTTCCACTACCTATGAGTGAAAACTTTATTTTTTCTTACTGAAGCTGTCACGCTCCGAGCCTACACCCTGGACATGGTCGGCACTCGAAAACCATTGCTGGCCCCAATCGAACCCTTAGCTCGGCTTACTTACTCAGCGGAAGACTTTACTCAAGATAAATACTTTTGAAACAAGTAAACTTAACTGCTCAAAATATAACTTAGAATGTATTATATTAACATTCACTGCCAAAGTGGCGACTCAAGTCTCAACTTAACTGAAAAGTAAAAGTAAAGACTCATGAACTAACATCACTAACTCTGTCTATGAAGCCTCCAAACAATTGAGATGGACATCGGGACAAGACCACGACATCCTAATGAAATAAAATATTTAAAGCAGTAAAAGGATCTTCTGGAAAGCTAGGAAGCTCACCAACTGACTCTGAGTGGTCAACTGGATCAACGAGGCGCTGGATGCTGATCCTGGTTACCTGCGTCTGCATCATAATAAGATGCAGGCCAACTGGCATCAGTACATTGAATGTACGAGTATTCCAGTTGGAATGCTAAACATAACTTAAGCTGGAAAAGAATCTGGAAGAAACACTTACCTTGGCTTTATTCAACTCCTGAATAACTAAACTCAATATAAAGTAATAAAACACATGCAATATATAGAAAGCCTTTAAAACCGTAGAAAACTACTTAGTTCGTTAAACAAAATGTAATAACAAACTCAACTTTACTCATATAATAAAGTAATATAGTTTCTGTGGGAGATTCTCTAACCGACAACAACCACTATGAGCCTAAGTGGTGATACATCGTCTTGCCCACAGTGCCAAAACTGTCCTATACTTCGTCGTCATATAGAATGCCTTAAATAAGTGAATCCACTGGTCTATGCTAAAAGCATATGAATGAGTCATCTAAAATGTATGATCCTTTACTACCGATGATGGCTACATGGTTTATGGAGACGTGAGTTATCTGAACTCAAGCTTGTCCCCATATCGGTACTCAATACTACTCCCAAAATATACTTTAGCTCATATGTTTGTTAAAACAAAAATCTTTCTTTGTTTTGAGATAATTACTCAAAAACTTAGCTTAAAAGCTCTCTTGGAAATCTCAGTTTCCTTTCTTGCTCAAATGTGAATTTTTTTAACTCTTGGGAATACTTTGTTCCCATATAATCTTTGAAGAATGAACTTTACTCTTACTCTTTACTGAAAACTAGCTCAAAGGCTCTTTTGGAAATCTCAGTTTCCTTTCTTGTTTAATTGTGAAAACATTTACTCTTTGGGAATACATAATCCTGATATAATCTTTTGAAGAAATGCACTTCAAACTTTACTCTTTACTCAACTGAAAAACTCAAGTCTTAAAACAAAGTTAAAACATTTGTAAACGACTTTTGGAAAACTTTATGAACTTCTCTTACTTGACTCTTGACTTCTCGTGACTTGACTCTTAACTTCTCTTGACTTGACTATTTATTCCTCTTGACTTGACTCTTAAATTTCCTTGAATTGAATTATGGATTCAAGGATTGTGATTAGTGATAGGAAAGATCTAATGATGTTTAGGAATGATTTTAGTTAGCTAAACATGAGAAAACATAAAAAAATCACTGCCTGGAAACTAGTCCACGACGCGGAGGTGTATTTAAATTTTGGTCGCGAAAATAATTTTTGAGGTAGAGAAGTATGTGACCTCTACGCGACGTGAAGAGTAAGTTGCACTTCTGAGGAACAGGTCCGCGACGCAGACCTGGTACCGAGTTTCTGCCCGACTTATTCCTTCTTCGTTTTCTAACCCTAATTCGCCTAAACTAGGTTCTTTTTCTCAAATTCCCTTTAGATTCAGATACCCAATATGTATACACAAGAATCTAACTCAAACAATTCAAGGAAACAATATTTTAACCTCAAGGAACTCCTCAATCTCAACCTAACTCAAGAACGAAGACCAATTTCAAGAACACCATTCAAGATTCATTAACTTTCAACTTTCTAGAACAAACTTTGCTGAAATAAACAAGATTGGCGCGTGGGTGAACGAACCCAACGCTATGAAAGACTCACATACCTCTCTAGGGATCAACCCTTGTCGAAATCCACAAGCTAAACCTTCAAGAACGATGAACTTTGCTCTTTCTCCTCTTTTCTCCTCTAGCGTTCTTTCTTCAAAAACCTTAGCGTAAATTTCCAATTGTCTAAACTGAACCAATTCAGTTTAGACCCCAATTTAGTTGATAAAAATGAACTAACTTAATTTGATGGTGAAAAGACCATAATGCCCATCAAAAATCCGGATTGGAGTTTCCTTATTTGTACAACCCAACTTCCAATGGGCATAACTCACTCATACGAACTGAAAATCGCGAAAACTCGACGGTGTTGTAAAGATTATTCCCGGATTCTTTCCTACGATATCTCAAAACACACCTAACTCATCCTGAGCTAGAAGTTCTGGTCATTTGAATTTGACCCAAAACTCAAACTTAACTTAACTTAGCCAATTTTCCAGATTTTTATTATTTCCAAAAATCACTCTTTCTAATTCCAGTTCTTTCTAGTTTCTTTCAATTTGCGAGATGTTACAATATATTCCCCTTGAGAACATTCATCCTCGAATGAGATTACTCTTAGTAGGCTAAGGGTGTAGCATTTAACATTCAGCTCAAACACCTAACAAGCAATGCAATTATAACATGCTAATCTTATAAATAAAAGCCAAGAAAAGGATTAGTACCTTAATTTGGAACTTCTCTGGATTCGAAGAGATGTGGATATGTCTTCTTCATATCTTCTTCAGCTTCCCAAGTATCTTCCACAACAAACTAATTCCTCCAAAGAACTTTGACTGATGCTACCTCTTTTCTTCTCAACTTGCGAACTTGGCGATCTAGAATCTGAACAAGATCTCTTCATAAGACAATCTATCCTTGATCCCAATATCTTCAGTTGGTATAATAAATGAAGGATCGCCCATGCACTTTTTCATCATGGAGATGTGAAGTACCAGATGGACCGCTGCTAATTCTCGTGGTAGTTCTAACTCATAAGCTATATTGCCAATCATCTTGGATATTCTGTAAGGACCAATATACCGGGGACTAAGCTTCCCCTTCTTACCAAATCTCATAACACCCTTCATAGGTGAAACTTTCAAGTAAATTCAATCATCTACTTCGAACTCACACTCCCTTCTCCTAACATCAGTGTATGATTTCTGACGACTCTGCGCCATTTTCAACCTCTTTTGAATCACTTTCACTTTCTCCATAGCTTGATGAACTAAGTATGGTCCTATCAACCCAGCTTCACCAACTTCAAACTATCAAATAAAAGATCTGCATCTTATCCCATAAAGAGCTTTGTAAGGAACTATCTGGATTCTAGAATGACAACTATTATTGTAAGCAACTCAATGAGAGGTAGGTGATCATCCCAATTACCCTTGAAGTCAATCAAACAATCCATCTTGATACGTCAAAACACTATCTCCCCCTTGTTCACAAGCCATCACTTTTTGCTTATGAACATTTGCCTTTAATTGAAGCAATAAAGGATCTTGGTCTTGCTCATCTTTTACTTCTGACACTAATGATGATTCAACCCCATTCATTACCACTACTCCTTCTTCTGTGGAATCCATTAGTCGAACTTCTTCTGCTAAGTCTTTCTTATCTTCCTCAAAATGGGCGGTACTACCCATAGATAACCTTCTCAAGGCATCATTAACAACATTAGCCTTACCTGGGTGATAAAGAATACTCATGTCATAATCCTTGAGTAATTCTAACCACCTCCTCTGTCTGAGATT
>NW_006239548.1:24100-26511 GCF_000226075.1 Solanum tuberosum
GATACTTATTCTTGATGGTAACCTTGTTCAACTGACGGTAATCTATACACATTCTAAGAGAACCATTTTTCTTTCTCATTAATAAGACCGAAGCGCCCCAAGGTGAGACACTTGGTCGAATGAAACCTTTCTCTAAAAGATCTTTCATTGCTCTTTTACCTCTTTTAACTCTGCTGGTGCCATTCTATATGGCGAAATGGAGATAGGACGAGTATCAGGAATAGTATCTATACTGAAGTCTATTTCTATCTTAGGAGGGACTCCGAGAAGATCATCTGGAAAGACTTCTGGAAACTCTTTTACTATTGAAACTGACTGAATATGAGGTATCTCAACACTAGAGTCATTAACTCGGACTAAGTGATAGACACACCCCTTGGAAACTAACTTTCTCGCCTTAAGGTACGAAATAAAATGACCCTTAGGCACTGCTGAACTGCTCTTCAATTATATAAATGGTTCACTGGAAACTAGAACTTGACTACTCGAGATCTACAATCTATTGATGCATAACAGGCATGAAGCCAGTCCATACCTAGAATGACATCAAAATCTAACATTTCTAACTCAACTAAATCAGCCATGGTTCTCTTGTGATTGACGGAAATGGAATAATCAATATAGACTCTTTCTTCTAGAATAGACTCACCATCAAGTGTAGAAATACTGAAGGCTCAAGAAGTTACTCAGGAAGAACATCAAAATTGAAGACTTCTACTATACCAGTGACAACATCTGGCGAATCCTCTTCCTCTCGGCGACTACCGATAGCATAAAGACGGTTTCCTTCTTTGCCTGCCCTTGAAGTAGTTCATATAGATACAACTCTATCTAGTGGAACAACTGAAGAAGACTGAGCTCTATTGCCCCCATTACCATTACTCTATCTGCTCTTAGGACACTCTCTCATAAAATGACCATTCTGGCCACACTTGAAGCAACTAGTGGAGTCATCACGACACATCCCTCAGTTGCTCCTACCACACTTAGCATATGTAGGAGTCTTATTACCCCCTTGTGCCTTACTACCTTGCTAATCCGCAGGTCTAGCTCTGAAGTTCTGAGAATTCTGACTATTGTACTTATATTTGTTCCTTGTGCAGATAATGGAGCAGGTCCTTTATGCTTATGTTGGAAAGAAGATCGGTTCACATTACTCTTTTGCTGCCCGGATTCATTCCCCGATGTCTTAGCTCTCTTATTCTTAAACTCTTCTCTATCCTTCAGCTTGTCCTCCATAACTTGTTGCACATGGATCATCAGCCTTGCTATGTCCATGTCACCTATTAACATGGCTGCCTTACCTTCCTTACTTGACCGATGAGACAACCTAGCAACAAATAGACTCATCCTAGTTCTCATATCCGCAACCATCTCCGGAGCATAACAGGAAAGTTGGGTAGACTTCATACTGTACTCATGAACACTCATAGATTCCTTCTTAAGAGGGAGAAACTCTCTTACCTTTGCTTCACTTAGCTCGCAGGGAAAGAAACACCTCAAGAAGGCCTCCTCAAAACAATCCCAACTCACAATCGGTTACGCACAAGCACGAGTTAAAAAGAAACTTTATAGATATTAACTCTATCGCACGATATGAGTGTGAAAGAAGTGAGATAGTTCCTAAATATTGCAGCCTCCTAATTGTAGATGTGGCGCGCTTCACACCGATAACCAAGACTCTACAGACACGACTTCATAGACTCCCTAGGACTCTTGAACTCTGTGCTTTGATACCAACTTTGTCACGCCCCGAGCCTACACTTTGGATGTTGCCGGTACTCGAGAACCATTACTGGCCCCAAGCGAACCCTTGGCCTGGAGTACTTACTCAGCGGGAGACTTTACTCAAGATAAATACTTTTAAAACAAGTAAAGAGTGGAAACTAAAGTCTCAACTTCACTGAAAAGTAAAAGTAAAGACTCATGAACTAACATCACTAACTCTGTCTACGAAGTCTCTAAACAACTGAGATGGACGTCAGGACAAGACTATGACATCCTAATGAACTAAAATACTGAAAGCAATAAAAGGATCCTCTGAAAAGCTAGGAGCTCACCAATTGACTCTGAGTGCTCAACTGGATCAACGAGGTGCTGGATGCTGATCCTTGTTACCTGCAACTGCATCATAATAAGATGCAGGCCAACTGACATCAATACATTGAATGTACGAGTATGCGAGTTGAAATGCTAAACATAACTTAAGCTTGAAAAGAATCTGAAAGAAACAGTTACCTTGGGTTTATTCAACTCCTGAATAACTTAACTTAATATAAAGCAATAAAACACATGCAATATATAGAAAGCCTTTAAAATAGTAGAAAACAACTTAGTTCTTTAAAGAAAATGCAATAACAAACTCAACTTTACTCATATAATAAAGTAATATAGTTTCTGTGGGAGTTTCT